>NW_010246951.1:0-28276 GCF_000690775.1 Eurypyga helias | reverse complement strand
GCTGAAAATGAAAGTTTATAAAGGATAGAATTTTATTTGACCCGCTGAATAATTTATACTGGAGCAGCCTCTGAAAAATCATCAAGTGCTATCTCTTTGCTGAAAGTTAGATTTAAGCATTTGTACAGTCAAGTTTTGAGTACCTTCAAGTATGAAACATCTGCATAGCCTGTGTTGATATTTGACTATCCTTACTGTGAAATTCGTTTATTTGCACTTAACAGGAATTCCCTTGCTGCCATGAACTTCTAAGTTGAGTCTGATCCATGTAATCTATAAACTGTCCATCAGATACGCCTTTAATTTTTAGTTCTCCAGAATAAAGCCACACTTCTTTCCCCTATTGGTCCATCATTCTGTCCTTCAGCTTCCTTGCTGTCTTGGTGGTCCTCACCCCAAAGACTTTCAATCTTTCAATCTTCAATCAATTGAAAGACTGTCAATCTTTCTTCCGTGGGAGGAGGACCCATAACTGGGCACAGGACTCAAGATGCAGCCTGTCCATTGCCCAGTAGAGGGAACTTCTCTTGACATTGCCATCTACATTCTTTTTCATCACCTCTGCCTACACTTGGCTGTCACTGCAGCACGGGTGCACCTCTGACACGTTCGGCTTGCCCACCAAAAGGACCTGCAGATCCTTCCCTGCAGAGCGGCTGCTCAGGTGGCTGTCACCCAGCCTGTGCTGTGGCTTAGCCTTATTCCCTCCTAAGTGCAATACTTTCCTTTGCTAAGCTTTGCAGGGTTCCCTCCTAGTCCACTAAGGCAGCTTCTTCTGGTTTCCCCTTGGTAGCTCACAAAACTTGAATCCTTTGCTTGACACTGTAACACTGAACAGGAATCAATTACAGGGGAAAAAGTCTTTGGAGCATAAAGTCACCTGGCAGGTCCACCCATGCAGACCCAAATCCTGGCACAACTCTTAACAGCTCACGTCCAAGCCAAGGATTGAGCCGTCTGCTGCTCAGGGACACGATAAGCAGCCTGAGTAATACAGTGCCAGCTCTGCTCCCAAAGCACCCCCAAAGGCCCCCAGACCACCTTCCTGCAGAAGGAATGGGATAGGTTTCATCCAGCATTGCTTCTGGGAGCATTAACTACCCTCACGTGCAAGCACTCAAAAATCAGCGCACGCTAGGAAGTACTAAACCAGACATGGAATGAGGAGGATTGATCGATCTTCTGGGGAATAAAGTGAAGGATACAGAATTTATAGGTTTCTTTCTTTCCCCTCCTCTGAGAAGAACATGAAGCTGATAGATGATTTTTTGAAGGAACATCTTGTTAAAAGTGTTGGCAACACATCACCAACATTTCGGGTCTACTTAATCAATTAAAATGGCTCTCTCTGAAAGAATTCCCTTAATATTAGACATGAAAAATGAAGAAAAAACAGGAAGCTGGAGAAAGAAACAGATTTTGCTGACTCATCCCTTTGAGATTGCCGTTTAATGACCCTTTGCCCACAACAGAACATGAGCTGTTTCTCAAATAAAAAGTTCACAGGAGGTAAATCACTTCATCCATCACCACTGAAGCCAAGTATTGATGCTAGGATGCTAATTGCCATCTAAGTCTCTATCATATTTAATTGAACCGGTAAGTGACGTAGCTGGCTTCTCCCTCAGAAAGGTTAGTGTGTGGCCTCACACAAAAACAGTTGCTGGTGATCTCAGCTGAGATGTAGTCACCTGCCCACGCCAAGGTCACTGCAGTCTCGTGCAGCTCACGTCCAAGTCTGCAACGCCCTCAGACAGAATACTTGAGCTGTGTACTTGCTTTGGCCAGCTTTGCTTCCTCCTCATCCTCTGTCCCTTCCCAAAGCATTAAAAGCTTTCAGGATATGCTACTGTCCCAGGGTTTGGGGATTTTTTTGTGTGTGTGTGTGATTGCGTGGATATCTAGCTCTCTGCTAGCGCAATGTGAGGAAGGCTGCCCAACCTCCCAAGAGACACCAGTAACAGCACGTGAGCCTCATCATCTGTGCTTGACACACGTTTCTACTGTGCAAAAAAAAAAAAAAATTGTTGTTTGCTAGTAATTCAGCTGCAGTTGTGATTACTAGATTGGATGTCAGGGTCAGAAACTAGTTACAAAAAAAAACCCCACAACAGATCTCATCCTCTCCGTATGGAGCCAGATTCTCATCTGGCCCAAGCTGGCAGGGCTCCACACTGACAGTCTGGCTCCAAGTGTAAATGGGCTATAAACATGGTCTTTGCTTCATCCGTGAGGATTGGGCTATCTTAAGTTTGACAGCTACTGAATGAAACTTTACTCTGGGGTTTAGAAGCAAATTGAGCTGACTTGTTAAATTATGTTTCATTAGCAGTAGGAACATTACAATCACACCCTTTGTTATTTGAGCCTTCAATTTCATTTTGTCAAGACTGTTTCATCATTCAATTTTCTAAAGAAAATGATTCTGAAAGGTTGTGCAAATGGCATAAAAGGCAGCAATAGAGTAATGACTTTGAGCAATCAGTTAGGGGTGGGGGTGATTTTTTTTGTTTAAATTACAGAAATCAAATCTTTCTAAGGCTTCTCAGATCAACAGTCCTCAATGAATTCACATCTAACAGCACATTGCCAACCCAAGGTGTAAAGCCTGAGGAGCATCACAGCCCAAGA
The DNA here is from genome assembly GCF_000690775.1 of Eurypyga helias. Classification (NCBI taxonomy): domain Eukaryota; kingdom Metazoa; phylum Chordata; class Aves; order Eurypygiformes; family Eurypygidae; genus Eurypyga; species Eurypyga helias. Next base: position 25,645 of record NW_010246951.1, on the reverse strand, counting down.
GCTTTGCACACCTGTTTTTGAGGAGCACTCACTGAGTTGCGATTTGATATGCACCACAGCAAAAGAATTGCCAGCTGCCAGCAGAAAAGGAAAAGAACTGGAAAACAAAGTTTGAATTACTGTTGTAACTCATCAGCTAGGTATTAAAGAAAAAAAAAGGAAACTAAGAATGGCTGATTCAAAGCCTGTAAGGAATCACTAGGTTTAAATTTACCTCTGCAGAGAATGAAATCACATCTGGAGCTTATATTACCTTTTTCCACATAAGATTTCACTTGTGAAATCTTAAACAGCATGAAATGAAAGGCATGTAAAATAAAAACCAGATTCTCATAAAAGATTTCAAAAATAATATCTTTAGGCAACATAAAGACCAGGGACCTATGAAAGTTATTAAAAATATTTAATACCCTGCTTATTCACTTCTCCAAGTTATTCTGCATATTGTCATTTAGGATCATTTTATGTTTTCAGCTGTTCTTGAGAAGAGCAGCCCTGTGATAGTTTTAAGCTCTGGGTACCCAGACTGGCTGATGAACTTCAAGACTGCAGGATTACAGTATTGGTCCGAGCACAGCCCTGGCTTGGGAAGTTGTCAGGAGGAAGAAGAAATGCAGCTGCCCGACTATGACATGGCATTTCAGATCACACCACTTATCAAAGATTAAAAAAAGGATTTGCCTTAGCTGTTGGATAGCTTCTGAGAATAATTCAAGGCAATAGGTTTAAGCTCCAAAAGCATCACATTAGGGAGCATCTTCAAGAGCTTTTTCCCCCCTTGTCATATAAGACACCAGAGAAGGTACTGAAGCTCCACCTCCGAGAGCTGCTCAGAGGATGTGCTACACAAAATCCCTTCGGTGTCCCAAGTCCTTCCTCTTTCAGATTGCTATTGGTGCTTGGGTGCTACCTGAGCACGCCACCATGGACACCAGGGCTGTACTGGGATGCCGACTCACGCTAGTTATAAACTCCCTGCAGAAGCTGGGACAGGCTTCTCTATTCGTGTGCTTGCAGAGAGACTTGTGTTGAGGTGAAGCATACACTAAGGAAAAATAAAACACAAAACAAAATCAAAAACCAACCACAATAAAAGCCAAACACAAGGCCTTTTTTGACTGACTGATCTGCATTTACTCTCTCCGTTGATACCAGCAGTAAAAGGAGGCATTTAGGTAGAATAGAAAATAAAAATAGAAAAAAATTGTGCACTGTAGTCCAGTTGCAATTCTCATGAAAATCAACAAAAGGTCTGAAAACCTTTGCTGCCACCTCACAGTGGAATAAAGCCTCTCCCTTGGGGGATAAAAACCCAACCTTTCATTTCCCTCTCTAGCTTGAAATCGGTACAATGTGCAGCAAAATTAAGTTCTGATAAGTGACAAAAATTCATGCTGTAATTGAAAAACCCTTGCAAGAGCCAGAAAGCCTCGAATGCTCCCACCTACTTCGGCATGTCTGGGAGCAACACGTGGCTGTAGTTTGGGAAGAGATTCTGCCCAAACATGGCTGCAGGCCTGCTCTGCAGAGAGGCGAGGGGCTGCTGGCCTGACCCCACGCTGCTCGTTGCACGAGGAGGGCCTCTGCCCCGTCTGCAAATCTGCCTTTGTCACAAGCATCATAGCCCTGCATCCTGGGAAGGTTTTGGTGTCAGGGGACAAGAGGTATCTTCTGTGTCCCACATCAGATATGGCCACGTAATCACGCAAAATACAGTACATTTGAAGCCAGTTCCATTTAAAAGCAGCCGGTGGATAATCAGGCAAAGCACCAGCAGCATGCAGCCCCTGGCACCGAGGGAGTGCCATGCTATCACAGGTATTTCATCTGCGGTTACTGCCATCAGGGAACAGGCCTCTGATTCATGGCGGGGGGCCTCACATAGAGCTGAAACACTCCAGTCTGGTCATCAGCACTAATTGAGGGAAGAAAAAGGGCTATTTTGAAATAGCGTAGCCTAAAAATTAAACCCAAATCTCCTGAGAAAGAGACTGGAGGATTATTCCACCTTACCAAAGCCATCTTTGGTTTTCTGAGTGCTTCCTAACCCACAAAGAGTGTAAAATATATTGCACCTTCTAATATTATAAGCATGATTTAGTTATTTTCTGTGCAAAAACAAAGATGCAAAGAGCTCTGTCATTACTAAAACTAGAGATAACCCAACCCTACCCCAGTCAGCAACTAAGCACCACACAGCTGCTCACTCACTCCCCCCTTGGCAGGACGGGGGACAGAATTGGAAGAGTAAAAATGAGAAAACTCATGGGTTGAGATACAAACAGTTTAATAACTGAAATAAAATAAATCAAAACCAGGACACCTACTCACCAGTGGTGCCCATGAAGTGAAAAAACTCAGTGTGCTCTGAATTTTTACACTATAAAGGCAAAAATTACACAGCTCTGGGTGATCCCTTTAGATACTCTCTGCCCATTCCTTAATATGTTTGGTGAAAACATTTTATGTATTGTACAGAGCAAGAAGTCCAAGAAAAGCTTACATGCAAAACATGAATAAACAAGAAACAACTTTATCTAATTCATTATGTAGTGTGTTACAAAAAGGGGGGGAATATTCGAATATAAGAAAACAAAATATTTTTTAAAAGTACTTGATAAAGAACATGCAGTAACCATGGCCAGCAGCAGGACTCTTTCATACATTCTTTCAAATGGAAGTCTTAATAGCAGCCCTTCAGCAAAATTTACTTTTCTATATTAATTTGTTACTGCTTTTGACATATGTATAAACTTGAAAACCAAAAATAATTTAACTCTAAAAACAGATATTGGAGGAGGACCTTCACATAATTTATGTAATTGCTTTTAAGGTACGCTCCTCACTTCCTTGCATCTTGCAATTGCTTTTACCTTAGTTCTCCCCCTTCCCTTTCCAGAACTCACACCATCAGGGATGGAACACATAATGTAACAGCGTCACAGAAAATACCATTACAACATATTTTCTTGTGGGGGTGGAAACCTTCAGAAAGCACATTTAGCTTTTTGCCCCCCCAAAGGAACATCAGTGCCAAGGCAGCACAAGCCAGTCGCCAGAGCTGTCACATGGGCGGAGGTTTTGAGGGTCTGCACTGAAATAGCAGGAATGTGCAGGCCTTGCCTGTAGCCAGCTGACTGTTGAAGAGTGATTGATTACTTACTCAACAAAATGGCAGGAACAACCAGTTCTGAGGTGATTGATTTTACTTTAAATCCCGATTACAGTTCTAAACACCCATCCTTTACATCAGCCTGGTACTGCTCTAAGAGACTTCATTAGGATTTGCATTTCCATTAGACAAAAAATCCTGTTATATCTGTGTAAAGAGCAGCTGCACTTTGCCAGGACAGGGGTTAAACCCAAGATTAAACCCAAGCCTCTCGCCACCTTGACTGATAAAACAGGCTCCAAGACAACAGAAGTAGGAAGAAGAGAGAAGCTCTCATCCTGGATGACCCATGGAGCTGACCCACAGATACTTTCGCTCCACTCGTATGTAATGACACATCCCCATATACGCAGCCAGAGCGCAGCGCTGCTGAGTTGACATTTTTCATTAGTCTTTCATGTTTATTTTACTATCCATCCATGCAAAGATAGCCTCCCTGATCATATGTCATTAAGTGTATAAGAAGCTAAATTATTCTCTACTACTGTAAATTGGTGAAAGTCCGATCTCATTACAGAAGAGCAGTTTAAACTTGCAAAGAGGGTAGGAGACCATTTCTAAACGAGGGAAGAGCAAAAAATCCTAATCCTGGGGAGCATAATTCAGGAAAAACATGCATACACATCACCACCTTTTTTTTGATCTGAACAGCTATATTTATAGCAAATATTCATAGTAGAGAGTTATATAGTTTTTAGAAACACTTACTGAGCTCCGGAGACTTTGACGACTCTCTGCAGCGTTTGCAGAGTGGAATAAAGGCAACTTCCTTGCCCTGCAAAGCCACCAGCGCCTGGGACTCATTTGGCATTTCTAAAGCATTCCTCCCTCCATCCCTTAGTGATGGCAGCCAGGGCCACTGACCACCAACCACCCTATTCACTGTTTCCTCAGCAGCCACATCAGGTGACATCTGCCAAACGCAATGCACAAACGTGAGCAATACCTCTGCTAATGTAATTGCCAGGGCATCTGGTGGACGCTGTGCACGTGTTTTATAAATTTCGAGCAGAATTCAGAAGGGAGTAGGAGACTAATCTCTGTGCCACGCATTGCTTTATATAAACTTCAAAAAAAAAAAAAAAGGGTGAGGAAGGAACACTAAAAACTAAACATCAGTGGATCTTAACTCCAGGAAGTGATAATTTGTTTACATTTCCTCTTGGTATGTTATATCATATGTCTTCCTACAATGTAGGCTAGGTGTAGGAAAACTCATTGCATTTAGGAACTAGAAAAACTGCTTGTAGGTGAACAAATGGACAAACCAGAAAATGACATATTTTTGCTTTGTGTATTAATCACTTCCAAGCATAGGAATCTAAAGGTGTATTTTATTAATTAAAATAATAAAAAAGCTATTCCTACTGAATTTGTTTTGTTATTTAGTATACACAGATGTAGTCTCATCACAGAAACTTCCAAACCAGGTCAGTAGAAGTTACTTAATTCTATTACTCAGCATGAAGCAAAAAAAAACAAACAACCAAAAAAACCCCCCCAAAAAACCCCAAAAAAAACCCCAACCCACACACCCATACAAAATGGCTTCAATAGGCAAAATGCAGCTTATTTGGCAGAAGTAACTTCTCACATATAATATTTTCAATAATTGCTTGTACAGCTGCTTTTGACCCTTATATTCAGCTCAGCAAAAGGCTGAGGACATGCTGAAGGCTGTTAATTAGCTAGCATGAATCCCTCCCAGTGATCCTCCCAGATGGTTGTTATTAAGAGAGGCAAGGTTGCTCTGCTGGGCAAGCAGCCACAGACATCACCCAGGATCCTATGGATCTCTGGGGACAGGATCCTGGGAAAACCAACAGCAAACTGGGATTGTTTTCTTAAAAGTCTTGTGCTGCTATAGTGTCCTTCCATCAACTGCTGCTGCTCTTTCCTTCTGGGAGACCCCCAAGTGGGACAGACCTCCCTCAGCTCAGTACTGAGTACAACTTATCCAAAAGGGAGGAGAACATCCTTCCCACACATGTCTACCTAGTAATAAATACAATAGTAATAAGTCACTGGACTCAAAGCACACCATCCCAGATAGGGAAAGCATATGGAAAAAGCTGCAAAGACTGTGCAGAAAGGACCCAGGGCAGAGAAAGATCCCAGAGCCCAACCTCCTGCTGCTGGAAATAAGGATGTTTGAATTTGATTAATAACCGCAAGATGCTGTTTTCTCCTATGTAAGAGCCTGTTAACAATTCATTACTTTCATTATCAGGAGGAGGTATGTCACTGCATGAAAGAGCAGCAGTTGCATCCCTCCCAAACACTGCTCCAAGGCAGGGCTCCCAACAGAGGCGTGGGACCCGAGAGAGGTGGTTCTTGGGATACAGCAGGGCAGGTGAGAGAAGCCCACGGATGCCCAGCAAGCCCATAACCAGCAGCCAGTGCTTTTTCTCTGGGTGTCACCACAAGGCATCTTTAAGGAAAAAATAAGCTCACAAGAGCTATTCCCTGAATTTGAGGTACTGGTCTGAAAACTTGACAGCCATTAAAAGTCCTTTTCTGGCTATACTTTGTACAGGAGCCAGGGGAAAGGAGAACCTAGAGAAGGGCAGCAGGCAAGAACATTTTTTTTTTTTTAATAGATAAGAAGTAGACCAAAACAATGAAGGGAAGAGTGCCACACAGTATTTTATCAGCTGTCACTCTGGAAGAAATCTCCAAGTGAAAGTGGAGGCAGAACAAGGAGAGGGAGGGAAGGAGCTAGGCCATGAACCTGAGACAGTGATGGCAGGAAGAAGAGTCAAGGGAAGGACCTAGACCTGCAGAGCTCTAAGCTAAAAACATGGCACCATAAGAGAAGGGGAGAATTAGTTTATCCTGAAAAGGCAAAATGGTCGTGCACTGTCAGGTCCATTCTGCATCATTCCTCTCAGTCAAGAGGGCAAAACCTGGGTTATCCCCAGGCTGCCATTTAACCATGCTTAGAAAGAGCATTTCCAGACGTGACCTGGCATAGCAGAAAGCAGCAGCGCTACCTGGGGAGGTGGAAAGGGAAGAGGTTTTCACCAGTACTCACGACGTATTTATTCAATACACGAGTAGAACTTTGTTGCTGGCCAAAGTACAATTCTTACTGCAAAGCACAGTAGTCCCACCATGAATGAAAGATGCATTTCTCTAACGTGTTACATATGCAAAAAGAGAAAAAAATATAGTGGAGCCACTGTACTTCAGTGTATTCATATTCAAACATTCAAAGAGATTTGATACAATTAAAAAAATATTTACAGAATAAACGTGATGGGCCAGAAACCTAAGGATTCTTTTGTGCCCAGACACAAGAACAAAATCTAACTGCATTAAAAATGAAATAATTAAAATAGCTTCCTATAAATATGAACATTTGGAAAGTACAAATTAGTAGCTAAAATGTTAACCTTCCTGCAATGATTTCCTTCTCCCCGTGAGATATCATCTACATATCTAAGGTTGGTATCAGATATTCATTAAAGGCAGGGAACATTCTGCAGAGCTTAAACAGCGAAAGCTGTCTTGGGTAACCGCCCTAGATAGTAAGAGCAAGCCAGATGGCTCCACTTCTGGGACGGTTTAAAGTCAATTCTCAGCCTATGTAAGGTGTCAGAAGTTGCAAGGCTTTCAAAGGGAAGTTTCTCAGACACTCTTTTTAAATTTTACATCAGTTCAAAAGACCTGTTCTACTAAGGCATCCAAACAGAAACAAGCTTTCTAGTGCTGCTCCTGGGGTCCTGGGCCTCCTGTTCCCATTCTGATCTCAGTCAGAAAGTTTCAACAGGTCTGCCGCCCTCTGCTTCAGCTGAGGCACAAAAATCAGAGTGGGAAGAAAATGAAAAGAGCTAGTAAAAGCAAACGCTGCATTTAAATTAGAAAAAAGACAAATTCAAGGCGAAGAATGGGAAATACGGGAAACCATCCAGCCTCTTGCGTGTCTGCCCAGAGAGCCACTGGCCTTGTCAGCCCTGCGTCCCATGCAGCTGCCCGGGGCGAGTGGGTGACGTGACGGGGTGAGGCCGGCAGTGAGACAGGGGCTCCGAGCGGTACAGCCCTACCTGAGCAAGGAGGGCACCACGAGAGGCCCCCAGGCTCCCGCGGGACGACAGAAAGGCATGGAAGGACAGCGAGCGCTGGGCCCAGCGGTGAGGTGCCAAGCACCACCGCAAACGGAGGGCAAGAGCCATTAATCATTTAGAGAAGGAAGTGGGGAAGATCCGAGGGAGACATCTGGATGCAACGGGGTGGGAAAAGGGCATCCGAGTGTGCCAACACGTAACGTGGCAAGGGGAGGGGAGGCAAAGCCACCATAGGACTTCGAGGGGAGTATACCCTACTGGGAGTTGCAGATGTCCTTCAGGGGAGAGACTGTGGCATTAAAAGGATTCCCAATTTCTGTCTCGTTATTTTCTTTTTCTGGCAGTACAATCAGCGGTTCAAAGATTTCTCCTTCCTCTTTTTTTCTATCAAGCAGTGGGAATTTATTAGAAGCAATATTTTTGCAAGAAGGGCTGGGGACATAACCCAACAAACAATTATAAATCTGCTTAACTTCAAGCATGTAAGGGGTCCTTTTGACATTAATGAGACTACTCACATATCCTGTCTTAAGCAAATGTGGACTGTGTGCATGAACTTTGTCTAATTTAACTTTTAATTGCAATATAGCCTTTGCATCTTCTCTTTTACCTCCAGACTGCGACCCCTCTTTATGCACACACCCTTCTGTCATCTACCTTATTGTCAGCCGGCCTCAAGAAAAAGGGTTCTCCCCCTGCTCTTTTTTTTTTAAACTGGAAATCTTGCAGCAAGTCATTTTAATAATATATGGGGTACTACCACTGTAACATCAGCAACACTATATTTTAAACAGAAAGACATCAAATTCTTACTACAACTTATGTAAAAAGTTATTGATCAGGCTGATCCAAGGTGTAGTGCAGTCAGAAATTTTACAAAACATTTCCTTCACAACATAATAAAAAAGTTATTTCTCAACAGTAAAATGGCAGATATTAGGATTTATTACAGGTCAAGAAGAAATTAAGTGATTCCCCCACATAACAAGTTTTGGTTTTAGATCATCATCAGATATTTTAGTTTCCCTATGCGTCTCCCTCCCCCTCTTCCAGAAAATGAAATACCAGTGTATTTCAGAACAGAAGTCAAAGTCCTCATTTCCAAAAATCCCAGAAGTGATGGTTTATTTCCTATTCAAAAATAAACACCACGTTGAAATATGGCAGGTAAAACAAGCCAGACCAGGAGGCAAAAAGATACCACTCCTGCACAGTGCTAGTATTGAACAACTCCTGGGAGCTCTATAAATACACTTCAGTGAAAATACCATCTCAAATATCTCACTCAGAGGCATCATCATTTATCAATACTGCTTTTTTTCCTGCTCTGATTGAGCTTGCTTGATGTAATGACAAAATTGATCTTTAAATATTTAAAACTCTGATTATTGCACTTTTTTTGAGAGGCATACATTTTTTCTTAATTTTTTCCTAGTACTGATAACATTTACATTTTCCTTTGGAAGAAAAAGATTTGTCTTATATCGCTTCAGTTAGTAATTTGCTTTATTTTATCTCCTTCAACACTGAGCACAGCAAGGAAGAAATATTTGCATGCTAATGCAAATCAAAGCATGAAAGCAATCAAATCAAACAAAAAGTAAAATCATCTCTGGAATTAATTCAGCACTTTTTCCCCACCACTGACCAGCTGCCAATTCTTCCCTTAAACAGAATTATCAAGAAAAACAAATCTCCGAGAATTCAACATTGTATGGAGCATTCTAAAAAAAAAAGTTAAGACGGTTTTTGATATGTAAGAACGTGTACGCTTCAACTGACAAAGTAAGATCATATCCCATTTTTTCTAGAATCAAAATCTTTCAGGTAGGTGTTGCCCCTGTGTAACTTCAGAGCAAAGCTGAAATTTAAGAGAAGGAAAAAAATCCCACTACAAATGCTATTGTATACCCCAGCCTGATCTAGTTTTGTATTGCTATTTACACAGCAATCAGATCACAAATAACTCCGACTAGCCTCATACCCACCCTTGTAAGGAGAATAACTGCAAACATGCTCAGGCCTCATGCACGAGGGACACTTACTGCAAGGGCAAGCTGTCCGGCAAAGCCAGCTAATAAAACCCGGATTACGTGTAACCTGTGAAGTGCACCGCAGGAAGACCAGTATTCTTTTGGCCATCGAATTACAAAATATTAGGTCAGAAGGCATTCTTTTTGCGTTTTGTAACGAAATGAACCTCAAGTGATTTTTAATGGTGGGTATTTGGCTTTAATAATGCTATTTAAGATTAGATATTAAGCTGTATAACTTGCATCTTCAGACTGGGCAATTTCATTACTTTCTCCTGTAAAAAAGCAGCTTTAATAACTAAGCTTTTAAATTGTTTTCCCCATAATAAATAAACGAAGCTAAAAGGCACTTATCAGCACTGAAGAGCTGGACTCAGTCCCACAGCGGACATTAAGGATACTGATTAGATCAAGCCAACAAAACACTTAAAGCAAAGGTTTTCCCTATTAGCTGTGGACATTTTAAAACGGAGATTCAGTAATACGATTTTAATGCCAGGTGGATGAGGTCAGACAAAGAAGAAATTATGTCAGCAACAAACAGGCGAATTCTTATCAATATTACATCTAAAAATTAGCACAAGCTTCCTTTCAGAAACCTTTTGTGTCTCTATAAGCACAGGAAAAACCAAGAGCAAATCACAAGGTCGAACTTGTGAGAACAGAGCTACAATACGATGGTGTTTGTCATTAGTCTGTACAGCCACATTAAGAAGGAAGGATGCTGGCAGATCCACCTCTTCCCTGGGTAAAAAGACAATTTATTGATAAAAACAACACTTCAGGCCGTGAAAGCAATCCTCTCAGTCTCAGGACAGTAAAGCTGCCTTCCTGATTTCCCTTCCTCTAGTATAAATGGATGTCCTTTAAGCAGCAAGTTTCTGGCTCATAAATTTCCCATGTCACATGCTGCTGTGGCACGGACCCAACAGGTCGCGCGGCTACGCTCAAAGATGCCGGTTACCGAAAGCATCAAGTCCCCCGCGGACGGAGAAGGGAGTTCAAGTCAGGTAACCAAAACCAATGCAAAACTAAGTGCCAGCTAGGTCTAGCTCCCAAACCAGTGGGCTCAAGTTTGCGTGGGAAAGCGAGATGGAAGTGCGAGGGGGGTGAGTGTACACCTACTGCAACACGGGTGCTGTGCTCGCCACACAGAGGAACGCTAACAGCCAGGAGCAGACCATACTATGGGCTGAAATACTGATCTAAATTAAGGATCTTGTCATCTTAGCGTCCTTAATCTAGTTAGTTGATGTATTAGCACATTCTCTTTCTCTCAAAATACGCTGGCTAGCCCTTCCATTAGCTGATGACAACTGCCTACCCTCCTAAGTTACTTCCACAGCACATTGTGTATCTGCTACCGCTACCACAAAAGAACACACACAGATGGCTAACAGGTGATTTTATACCTTAATTTTACTTGGAGATACCAAGTCCAAAATAGTCAGGTCTTCTTAATATTCTACCTTCCTTTTTTTCCCCCCCCCCCCCCCCCCTTTATTTATACCTCACTTTCTCACAGGTTAAATAGGTCAGGACTAATTACATCTTCTTCATGACCTGCACTACTTTAAACCATGAATAATTTCTGCTCTTTTCCATTCCCTGCCTCTATTTTCGCACTTTCCTCCTCTAACAGGTTGACAGAAGTGATCAGAAAGCTTCAGACCTCATTTTCATGTGCCAGAACCGCCTTTCCAACCTCGTGTTCTCAAGACTTTGCTTTCCTTTTTAATAGCCACCATGAACTCTGCAACAGCTCTCCCAAGTACAGTAGATTATCCTCCACTTGGCTATCTGGTGGGTGTCACAGAAACCATGTCTAAGGCCTTTGTGGTCAATTTTAGCCTCATCTGGAAGTACAGTGTCGTTACCATGCAAACCGGTTTGTGCGTGGTGCAGTGTTTGAGTTGACAACACCATGTTATCAGGCACTCCAAAAAGAAAAATACTGCCTTGCCTTTTCAACCTATAATTTGACAAATAGGTTTTAAAGATACAGTGACAGCTTAAATTTGAACCAAATTTCTTTTTTTTTTTTTAAAGAGAGAAAAGGATTTTTACAGGATTTAAGGGAAACAAATATTTCCGAGTTTTGTTTAGAAATTGCACTGTATCCACTGCTTCTAAAGAGGAAATTAAAAAAAAATTCAACACAATATACAGTCATCTACTGGATCACCACAAGACCCAGAGGCCTCAAGCGACACAAACTTACATTTGCTTTCATTGTCTGCTCTAGGAGAAATGTAAAAGTAAGTAACATGGAAAAGTAAACTGGATTTCACAATGTGCTATTTTTTTTTTTAATTACACAGATAGACACCTTTTTTGCCTACAGAAGACAGCATTTAATAGCAAAAAAAAAGTCCAGGTGTCCAGCAGGTCCATCCCACCATTACTATCTCTGTGGGATGAAGAGGCCAAGTTTATATCTGTCCAGAACTGGAAGATTGGAGGTTCCCAACTACACCCGTGTCTCAAAAGCAAACAAAATATGTGAGTTGTCAAGAAAGCATGTGTACGTGTACATATCTGTACTTAAACACCCCTATACAACTGCTGGCTGCCTTCCTTAGCCAAGGAGACAAGCACAGCCCAATGCTGGGAGGCTCCGGGGCCACATCCAGGGCTCAGCAGTGCTGCCCTGTGCCCAGGGGGTTTCAACAGCCGCATCCCACTTCCATGGCTGCTCTCTTCAGCCACCGCTCCCAACCCTTTTCCCCCCAACGCTGCAGACACGCTGGTGCCCCGGCATCTTGCTGCAGCAGCTCCCTGTTTTCATGCAGTCGAGGTACCCATGTCATTGCTCCCTCCCAGCACCAGATGGTTCCCATTAACTTTGTCCACACTCAGCTCACGAGTGTCAGCTGGAAAGCCCAGACCCCAAATATTTTACAGATGAAACAACAACGGGCTCTTTGCCAATGACACGGGACTGGATCCCAGCCCTTGCTCCGCACTGCTCCAGCCAACAGCTGTCTTGGAAGTTGGGTCGGGAATCTCCTCCACCTTTGCAAGGGGCAGGCAGCACTGCAGCTCTCTGACAACCAGCCCTCAAGGTGAGCAACCGTGGGGGCAAGTCACACAACCCCACCGTGCCTTTGAGTTGCAGCAGAGGTCTGCAACATCGCCACGCAGGCAGGGCCACAGCTCCCGCCTGCCTCTTTCCTCATTGGTCTCAAAACATGGTTGCAAGGTGCCAGAGAGCTCAGGCTAAAAGCTTGTTAAAGTGGCTTCAAATTTCCCTTCAACCAGAGGAAAAAAGGAAACTGGACAAAACCCCTCCATATGGATAAGTAAATACAGTCCTCAGATAGCCCAGGTTTTCCTCACTGCAGATTTGCTGCCATGCTCTCCTGACCAAACATTACCCAAACTTCTTCAGTTTGAAGTGTAAAAGGCCAGTGAAGGAGGTAAACCTGTGTTGTCTTAAGTATTTCAACTTTATCAGTCTAATTCAGTTTCAACCAAAAAACAGAAGTTGGTTGGATGAATTAACACTGCCTTGAGCGTATGAAAAGTGTTTTTTCTTCTTCATGCTTCTCGTCTCGGTTTCACAGCATTTTTTATCATCAGGGGACTAGAGACATAAGGCAATAACTACCAAATATTATGCTATTTTAGTTTAAATTAGGTCAAAACGTGTTATCTTTAATTAAAAAAGTAGCCTTTACCAGAGGTTTACATATTACAAAAAATGAAATATTAAGAAAACAGTAAAAAAAAAAAAAGCTGCCCACAGGCTTCTTGAGAGAAGCATTACATATTAGAAAACTGTTCTGTTGACTGTACACATTTCAAAATTCATTACTACTTAAAAGAGCTCTGCAATTAGCTTTCTAATTCTAACTTTATAGACTTAACATGCTCGTTTCTAACATGCCACATCAAAAAGTGTGAAAGTATATGTAGGAGCCAACCACAAAATATTCCAGGATCACATTATTGCCGTGCTTGGTTTCATTTCTTTTTTAGCCACGTGCCGTTTCATAAAAGGATTACTTTAGCTTCAAGTGTGTGTGCAAGACAGGCAGAGTGTTTCAGGTCACCACTCACATACTGGCTGTATCGAGAAATGTCTCATTCTAGATAGTTATCAACGAAAGCGATGCCTATCGCAATTCTTCCTCGATGCCCTTTATCCACACTGCAAGGACATTCAAGAAGAGGAACTGGAGTCTAATCTTTACATTAAACACTAGATGGAGCCCACTTCCCAAGACTGAAAAAATGAAAGCTCTCCTTGCAGCAAATTCTTACCAGCAGCCTATCGCAATACCTGGTCATGCATAAACATGACAGACCTCAAACAGCTGCCGTGACTGGCGTTACTGCAAAAACATATACCGGCCAGCATCTGTACCTCTGCACACAGAGACAGGCTTTAACACTAGGTAACTGCAAAAGAATCTATGGATGTGTACAGGTAAATTAGCTTGGTTTAAAAGACCTGCAATATTTGGATAATCTAGGCACATATGGATTTTTAATATACCAAAATGTAATGCTGCGTTGAGAAAACGACAGTCTGTTAGTTCTTTATTTTAACCGTAAGCTCTGCTGATTCCAACTATGAGAATTTTGCATAGATAAATTTATATTAAATAGGAAAAATCCTTTTTCAGTTGGTTTGAATTAGTTCTAACAAGAAAGCTCACTTGTTATGTTTGATAAAATGCCATCTCTCTCAAATGAAACATACCACACAGTTAACGAGAGCTAAGTGAGCTTTGTTGTTAAAAATAGGATGCAACAACACCAAAGCTCAGTACAACTATTTTGGTAAGAAAGGGAAAAAAAAAAAAAAAGCCAAGCTGCCAAGATCCAACTTGAGCAGCCTCACGGTTACTATAATAAATCCATGTACTCGGGCTCCACCACAAACAACTGCCACTGCTGCAGTATTTTGGCCACGCTCTGGACTGGCTTCACAATGCAAAGGGCAGGCAGAAATCGCAAGCAGACAACCCTTGGCCTTTCCTTAGCGTGCTGAAGGACATGCTCGCAGGAACAGCTAAAAGCCAAGCAGACAATAAAGTTGTGCAAAGCCTCAGATGCAATTCCCAGCAATGCAGTTCTGCTGACAGCCCAGCTACTGCTGATTGCTTTAACCTTTGCTCAGTCCGGGCCACTGCCTTTACCTAACTCTTTTCCTAACAAACCTACAAGTAATAGCTTCATCAAGGTTAAGATAAGCACGAAAGCAGTTAGCTTTACCACAGAAGACTACTTTATGGTCACAAAGAGTGATCCATCCTACTCAAACCACAGTAACCCAGCTTGCCTTAGGACATTTTCTGAATCACCTGGGAGGAGACATGAAGGAAGTTCTTACTAACCACCAACTTGGATCCTAATGGCAATATTCAGAAGGAAAAATACGGTGTCTGTAAGAAAAGGTGCAAGTTTTCCCTGAAGAACACTGCTCACTCCTTATTTCCATGACAGACCTAGACAGCACATTTTCTTGGTCCTACATCCCTGTGGATGAAAGCTGGTCATCAGGGTCTCACAAACTACTGCTGTGATGCTTTGAAACCAAGCAAAGGTCTTCAGATGTGAGATGTACTGCTAGGAGATCATGGCTTGTACTCACCATCATGCTGACAAAGCAACTGCTCGACTCCAAAGAGCACACACAGGACAATGCTCACATCTGCCCCAGCTCCTTATCAGACCCGGAGCTTGCGAGCAAACACGCCACTGCCATAAAAGCAGCAGGGTCTCCAGCTGTAGCAAGCATACAGTCAGCTCAGATGTTAGTACTTCTGTTTATGAATATCCTGTGTTAGTCTTATTACCTTATACATGCTTTCTAATACACCTGAATGGAACAGGTATCTGCTCTCAGCTGAGCAGATTGATTTGTGTCATGGTTTTGTTTACTTTTTTTTTTTTTAAACACTGGGTATAGCAAACACCTAACATTTCTTACTGCTCATTATTTTTTCCAGCAAGTCTGAAAATAATTAGCATTTGTTTGGCACTTGACCTGAAACCATCTGGGAGAACACGCCCATTTACTTCCACAAGCTTTTGGTTCAATAAAACAAGGACTTTATTAGCAGGAAGAGTATCTCACCGACCGCACAAATTAAGTGTCAGCAAAAGGAGGAGACAATTGAAGTGCCAGCCACAGTTGCAGGTTTGACTAAACAGTAATGTTTAACTACTTCCTTATAACAATCTTCCTGTACAACTATAATTTAGGAACCTTTGCCACTGTAATTTTCTCTGCTTCATTTTCTTTACAGCTACGCTTTTATGTGTCGGACTAAATACTCGTTCATCAGCACTATTATCCATGCAACAACTGAAAATGAACAGCTATGGGGAAAAAAACAGAAAAGAATAAATACAAAGGTTTTGCATATGTGTAAAAGAAAAGGCAAATTACCCAGTGTAGTATTCGAGGCCAGAGGAGAAGTGGACACGAAGTCACGATAGTCACATGAACATAACTGAAGATTGTCAACTGTGCCTGCTGTGCAAGCAGCGCAGTTACAGTCAAGGTTAAGTTAAGGTTAAAATCAAAAGCTTTTAGTTTATTCAGCCTCTGAATATGGAAGCGACAAGACACTGGCCTCACTGGGACCTCACCCACTGACCACATCCTGTCACAACTGGGGCACGACAGGAAAGAATGACAGTTGACTTGCTATGCGGTCAGAGGCAGACAGGATAGTGGTTAAAAATATGCCAAAAATAAGTGAAAGCCTTTGAAATCCCACTTGGAGTTACTAAGTGTTGCTTTCCATATTCACCTGTATTTGCCTCCAAACACAAAGAAGAAAAGTCAATTCTGTAAATGAAACTCACTTCTGGGGGGAACAAAAAATCAAGCCAACAAAACCAGAAATACAACAGAAAAACTGAGGTTGGGTTAAACACTGAAATTTGTTCGCTGCTGTGTTCATAAGCCATACCCTACTAATAGCACATTTAGTACATTATGTTTGTTTTCAAGTGTCTGCGGGACTCGCTCCGATGGTGCGGGCCATACACTGAAAACACCAAGGATTACTCGGGGGTGGGGGCATGGGTGTCTGATGCGTGAGGTGCATCAGCAGTCCCTTGCACCTCCAAAGCTGCTGTGCTCACCTTTGACCCGTCCACACTCCTCTTCACAGGGTCCCTTGTTTTATCCTGCAAGGCTGCCTCAGTCTCTTGACCACTTCCCTCTTCCCACCAGCGCCCTCCTCTACAGCCAGAGCTCCACTGGGCCTCACACCACCACCCGACAGCACCTACCTCGCCTTGGGCCCATGGCCCCCATTCAGTCAGAGCAGCCACAGGTTTTTAATCTGCTTCCTATCTGCACTCCCACATCATTCCTGAAGGACTGGGAATAGCCATAGCCCAATGTTTAAAAAAACCCACCCCAGCTCAACAAGACGTCCCCCCTTCTGCATGAAGAACCTAGTTCTCCTGAAGTCTGCTCCCACAAGGTGAGATTTGTTAACTGAGATAACTAGAAATCAGCTGATTATTTCCAAAATTTTGGAAACTAGTGATCCAGCTGCTGTTGGTATAAAATAAATCGCATCCAGTTTCTTCAGAAGCAGCCAAGTGGCAGGTTTTAACTGCTTTGCACAATTAAAAACCAAAAGTAACAAGCGTTTGGAGACGGCCCCAGACAGCAGCACTCCAGGAGCCCGGTCAGATGCTGCATTCCTCCTCCTGTTACAGCAGCCACCGCCAGTCTTGCTGTTATCCCAACGCCCTCCATGACCCTGACGCTTTACTCGTCTTGCAAGCATAAGGGCCCCTCTAAATTCAAGTGGTTTATAATGGATCACAGGATAATTCAGGCCAGGAAGGATCTCAGGAGGTCTCTGGTCCCAGCTCCAAGCCGGGCCAGCTGTGAGATCCAACTAGGTTCCTCAGAGCTTTGTCCAGTCGGGTCTTGAAAACCTCCTACGATGGAGACCGCACAGCCACCCCGGGCAACCTGTGCCTCTCTGCCCAGCCAGCCAGCTGGCCTCAGGGTGAAAGAGCTTCTCCCTGTAACCCACGTGAGCCTCTCTCATTCCAGTTGGTGCCCACTGTCCCCTGGCCTCCCACCATACGCTGCTTGGAAGAGTCTGGGGTGACGCCAGTTATCTATCCTCTTAGAGTGCAAGGTAAGGAAATCAATCCTTATACTTTTAGCTCTGTTATTTATCTGTTTATGCAAAGTAAGTTTTGCTCTTTGATTTAGATTACTGTTTCAGATTTTAACTTTGCTAACTGCATTTGCCAGTACTTCAAAATATACCCAAATCAGAACTAAAGTGAAAAATAGAATAAATAAGAATAAAACTTGGGTGGAAATGCTTGTCCATGTGATCAGAGCAAACCTCCCTCGACGTGCCAGGATGACAGCAGCACTTCACTCATACTACTGCATTTCCAGATACTGAAGCAGCATCTCTTTATATAGGTGCAACACGAGCCAAATTACACACGTACATTACAAAATGGGTTAAAAAACACCAGATACACGCTGAAGTAAAGCCAGGACAAATGCTCTCTGCTAGTTATCAGACTCAGAATTTTGGGCAGTATGTACATCAGAGTTAATATGCATTACTTCTGTTCCTGGGCACAGGAGCTATGGCTCTCGGGCTGATGAAGGCTTCTTAGCACATCAAAGCACAGCAATCTGCGACAGCGCTCCACTTACAGACCTCAGTGGTACTCAGTTACAAAATTACCATGTACTTGTTGTTGAGGAATAAGAGATATATAACCGGAACTAAGAGAGGGGAAAAATGCAGCAGCGCAACATACGTTCATCCTGCCTGAAAGGTCATATGAAATATGATTAGTGCCATTATCCTCCAGGACTCTGAATATTGCCTCGAGGCAAGGGCTTTCCAGCATAAGCTATGGATCAATAAAAAGGATTAAGCAGCAATACTTTGGAAATAACTCAAAAGTAAAATATCAGATTTTATCTCAGATTTCTCCAAAGCCGTGCCTGAGAAGAAAGCCTCAAGCTTAAGACTCTTCTTTCGGTCTTGGGTTGTCTGCATCAGTGCAAGACGCATGTGCTGCAGACTGTGCACATTCCAGAGACTGCAAAGGAAAGAGCCGGAGAGAGGCGATGCCACCACCACTCCCCGAAGAGACATTCAGCAACCAAACCTGGCCACAATCTGTCGGAGAGCAGTCAGCACCCAGCCCCACACTCACTCCCACACCTTTCCCGGGATAGGGCCACTTGCATCTCCCTGGGACAGGACAGGCAGAGCCATTCCCAGATCATACTTGCCTTCTCCTTCAAAACTTAAGGCTGTGCATAAGTGAGGCTGTCACCACACCGGTGAGAAGTGAAGCAAGTTGTTTTCCTTAATTGAGCCTATTAGGAGTAACAAGTCATTGCTGCTAGGTCTAAATAGCACAGAGATAAATCCCAAGGCTGCTAAGCTGCTAGCCACCTCCCGTTAGGGCTCAGAGGCAGCTTTACTCCTAGGACCAACGCCGGGTGAATTCTGCCACCTCCAACCCTGCCTCCGGAGCAGATCTCCAGGCTGATGAGTTTTCCCTGCAGCTGCCGAGTCACCTTTAATTGAAAGGCCAAAGTACCAGAGCCTCATCCTCAGGAGCAGCAGCAGGTACCCCTAAACTGGTATTCTGCAGGTCAGCCATCTGCATAGGAGCAAAGAGTATGACCCTGAGAGAGCTCTGCCTCTTTTTAAATTAAAAAAAAAAAACCCACAAACCCACACACCAAAAAAAAACCCCACACTATACTAGATCTCAGAGATTACTGAGGAAATCCTTTTCATGGAAAATCCTGGTGCAGTATTTAATGCAAACACACCATCAACGCATCATCTCTTAAAGTTCACATCACAGGCAACACCGGTATTAGGAACAGTAAGGAGAACCACACAGCGCTTTTTTGAAAAGCCATCCAATGAATTAATCATTTTCTGTCTGAACTATTTGCAGAAACAACTGAATAAGCCAGAAAAGAGAAATTAAAATGTTCTAAGCCATTGCTTCACAGTGTGTCTTACAGAAAAGTCATTTAAAAATTATTACAGAAGCAGTAACACTTCATCTCATAAAATGACACTTTTTCAAATTAATCTGCTGCATATTAATTCCTTCACCTTTGCCAACAGTAAAACAGAATTAAAAAAAATGCTCCATTAAAAAAAAAAAAAAGCCGAAATGCAGTAAGCTCTGCCGGTTGCATCTACAAAATCAACATTCAAAAACCAGACTTAGCTTTCATCAAGCCCAACTTCCAATAAATAACATTCCTCCACTTTCTCCCACACAAGCGTAAATAAGTGAAACTCATTTCGCAGACTCACCAAAATCATCCATATTCCAGGAAACAGTGGTTTTGTCCAGTTAAAGTCCATGGTTGCAGCATGGTCATAGCAGTCAGTAGGAATATGAAGAGAAAAAGAAGAAAAAAAAAATCTTGAGATTCAATGAACACCACAACACTACTGTTTTACGCGAAGCTTGCATTACAGACTAGTTTCAGATGCCTAATTAGACGGACTGAACATACACCCACACTCCAAGGTACTCCAAAAACAAAGAAAATAACAACAATAGCAATATCACATTGCTAAAAATAGTAATTACAGTCTAATAATGGCTGCCAAGGCTGGCCTCAGAAGGAAGCTTTTGCGAGAGGAAAAAAAGCCCAACCCCACTAAATTTTCTCCTGTACCTCTCCCCCATCACGCAGCAACAGGTGGGCAACATTGCATACAGAAAAGGTGTACTATTTTGTCACACTCCAGACATTTCTGAGTCATTGATGTAACATTTGGCAAGGAAGAAAGTAAGAAACACCACAGGCCACAGCAACTGGTAATTTGCAGAATCCTCACTCAAGGACAGGGTATTGATAATTTATTCTTTGCCATTAAGGGGGCTTGCAGCCTACCCCACAGCTCAGTATCTACGCATGTTATACATCTGCAAACTGCCGAAGGCACCCAAGCTGAAATAACACATTTACTGGATTTGGACCTTGAACAGCATCTGGGTGACCAAAAGCAGCAAGTGTCACTTCTCTTCTACTAATAAAAAGCCAAAGAATGAATTTCAAAGCTTTCCCAGACTCAGTGTTGATTTCTTCTGGCAACTGCTACAAAAACATTCGGCTAATTCAGCATTTGGTTTTTCACTTTTTTGTTTGGTTGAGATTTTTTATTCCTTTGGCGAGGGAACGCTTCGAAGGCAGCTGTACAAAATGCCAGTTGCTGTGGGCTAACCTACACAAATTGCATGTGCCTATGTAAATGGCAGAGAAAGGTGTGCTGCTCTTTTGCCGAGAGAAACCAATTGCCCTTGCAAATTAAGGAAGAGGAAAAGGTCTTGAGTGCAGAGACGCCAGATGAGGAGAGCATCGCATCCTGCGGAGAGGAGGAGGAGGTGGCAGCGAAGGAAACGCTGCCGTCCTCTCCCAGCAGCTGTATCATCATCAGACTGACCATTGTGCAACCAGAGCTGGGGCTGATGAGATGCCAGGAAGCCAAAGGTCACTGCAAACTCTATCCCAACAGATTGGGAAACCTTCCCCTTTCACGTGTTTTGACCATTCAAATTCTTCACACCAGCTGTCCTAAGGAATACAGACATCCTTACAACTCAGGGGTCTTCTGCCGGGGTCCCAGGGCAGCATTTTGGCCTCCAGAAACTTCAAGGCAGCAAGCTGCCTGCACAGACCTCAGTATGGTTTCTTTTTGATCCCTGCAGAAACGATGCCACATGAAGGCACATGTATCCGTTGCCATCAAAAAGGAAATCATAACTGGCATAGTCAACTAATTTGCAGCCCCCCTATGGGTAAGGGTTGATGAGTTACCTCCTCCTTTGCCTCCACGGCCCATTAATAAGGCAGCACGAAGGACTGCAGGAGGATGGCGATTGCTCATCTATTTCCCACTTAGCTACTGAGCAACTTTTTTGGTAGGAGTGCTTTTACAGAGAAAGCCTTTCCAATGCCTTCGTGTGAAGCATATTGGAGAGGAAAGGGAAAAGAGATTGCAAAGGATTTGCCTTCATTTCTGATTTTTTTTGTCAGTCTCATGAACCACAGCCCTTCTCCAGTGATGTGACCATGCACCATTACTGTCAGCACGACTGCAGCTACAGATTGCCCTCAAGATACTACCTGCCTTTTCCTCTCTCCAAGGAAGGCTGAGATTACCGGGAGGGCATTTATATTGGAGCAGTATGTGACTCCAAGATACTCCCATGGATGCAATGGCCATTGAGTGACCTGACTAAATGCAGGACTTCAAATTAAGGAAAGTGAGATTTTGATGGTGGCATGGAACAAGATGAACATTAAAGAACTTATCAGGAGATGAGGGTCAAGAGGTCACAGGAAAGCAGATGTTGAGTAAGTGGGAATACTGGGAAACCTGGTGTGCAGAGAAAGAATAAAAGGGTATGGATGAGTAAAACAGCAGAATTGGAGCAGGAGAGCTGCCGAACTACTTTATTTAGGATGAGGAGGGCGCGGGAGAGGGATAGTAGTGCAGCATCCACATTGACAATACTGCACATGCACTTCTGAGAACAAAAAGTGGTTGTTGGGCAGCTTTCCATTAGCAGCTCAGAAGGTTTGTGGGAAAAGAAAAAACAAAGAGTCACAACATGCCACGATGGGAAGGCTGAATGGATGGGAGGTAAATTACCCTGAGTGCTGCAGCAGCATCCCCTGCCTACACTACATGCCAGTTGCTTGGATCAGGGTGAGGAAAGATACATTAGAGGAAGACCACAGAGACATTTTGCATTCCCCTTGCTCCTCTTCACGTGCTATTTTTGCATGACACTGGTTATGAAACTGAAAAAGTTGGTTCAGCTTCAGGCAGCAATTTTAGGGTCAATTGCTTCTTCACCAGACACTGAAATCACAATTTTTCAAGCATCAAATTAACTGTGAATGTTTTAAGGGACAGTGAACTTCAGTTACGCATTTTTGCTGTGGGTCCCCCTTCTCAAAAGCCTACCTTGTAATCCCTCTTGATATGCCAGGTGCCTTTTTTTTTTTTGGCTAGAATTGAACTTTAAGACGAACTCTGCAATTATGCTACTTGCTTTTTGCTCCATCAACTCATTCTCAACTGTTACGCACTCTCCAGCATACAGACCCCTCAAATGAAGGAATACACTTTCAAAACCACATGAAGCATTTTATCCATTTATCATAAAGTTACATCACTATAGGTTTTCCAGCTGAAAGCTTTTGAAAGTTTCCTCAAAACTTGTATGGTTCAGCTTGGATCCAATTCCTAATCCACAGGCAGGCTGAAAGATTTATCTGGCACCAGTGCACCACAAAATAAACAATAAAGCCTTAATGAGGTCAGCCATCCAACAAAAAACCCCAAACCAGGGCTACGCGCCTTTCCCTAATACTGTCAGTATGATCAGAACAACTACAAGCACTGATGCTGCAACTGGTTTCACTTTGGATCCAGCTGAATCAAAATGGTATTTAAACAACATCCCAGCCAACGCTCCGGTGGGCTAGGAGAGGGGGAAGCTAATGAAGACTGGAAAGCTATTCCTAGGGATGTCAGATTCAGATGTATGATTTCACCTACCAATGGAACTTCTTGGACAGAATAAAACTTTTATATTTTACATTTCTATGCAGACGTTATTAAAGCGTGCATAGGAAAAAAATGCACTTTAAAATGGGAAAGACCATCCAGCAACATCCTGCAAATTCTGTACGGCTTCAGCTCATCGGCTTCAGCTATTCTAAATGAGAAGTGCTATTTTATATCAAAAGAGGATGCTCATAGAGCTTTATGGAAATAAGATAGTTGACATGAGAAATTATTAAATCTGCAGTGCTGTGGAGATTTAACATTTAAGTGATACACAGCGTAAAGTTGAGTTTGGTTTGTTTGGTCTCCATTTCAGGTCTACTGCCATACTTCCACACCTTGCTACCTGACTGTCAAGACAAGTGTGAAAGCTTATCACATCACGAGCAAAGAACTATACAACTGAACACTCCCAGTTGCTTTCTATAAGCCGAAAGCGGCATTAAACATCAACAGCATCAAAAACTCCCCCCCCCACACTCTATCCTTGCAATATAAAACCCAAGTGCTATTTGAGTACCACAGAACACCAGCTGTGGTAAGTCCTCAGAAGGTGAGAAACTTCAGGTCTTCGCAAGGTTTTGTAGGTTCACCCAAGAACATCTCCACGAAAAAGCCATACACCCATGTAGGTAAACAAATGTATACATAAACATAGTGTATGCATGTATACACACACATATATAATTTATATAAGGTGTCCTCATTACCCAGCAGGTGGCACTCGTACCACAAGCTCCTGAGGCTGGAGCACTGGGAGGGGCAGTGGGAAGGCACCATCTTCCTGAAAGGCAAAACCACCCTTCTGCAAGACCCGTAGCATAAGTCCAGCATCTGGGCCAAAATCCCATTAAGCATACTGGCCAGGCACCAGCTCCATTAGTTCCCTCAACAGCTGCAAGACATCACCGCTGCTAACTCTCAAGTGCTCTTGCAGCCTTTCCAGAGGAGCAGCATTTTGGGGACTGAAAGAGTCCTGGAGTATTTTCAACACAGAAGCATCACATTATTGAAGTCAAGAACAATACAATTAAATGTAAACTTCCTTCAGACTTCATCACTTCTTTTCTCCATTTAACACACCCAACCAGCTTTCAATTAGTCCCACTAATGATTTGGGCTTTTGAAGATCTCATGAAT
Source organism: Eurypyga helias (assembly GCF_000690775.1). Classification (NCBI taxonomy): domain Eukaryota; kingdom Metazoa; phylum Chordata; class Aves; order Eurypygiformes; family Eurypygidae; genus Eurypyga; species Eurypyga helias. The sequence goes on along the minus strand of NW_010246951.1, from coordinate 1,641 downwards.
GAGCAAATCAGAACTGGCAGAAGAAATGCTGTTTTCCCTTGATTAAAATTGAAGTCTTGTTTTCACCCGTGACTTAAGTGTCACTATCATATGTACATTCTTAATATACCTCTTCTTCAGCTGAGTGGTGCTTCAACTTCAGCTGAGTGGATTTGTTTTTAAAAAAATATTTGCTTTTCAAATTCAATATTCCACCCATCTCCCTCCCCTCTTTAAAAAAAAAAAAACAAAATCAGTTTAGAAGCATCAATCTGAAAACATCAGTTCTGTGTGGAGCAGTCCTATTCCCCTTAAGAGAATGCCTCATGTCAGATTGAAAGATGCCTTTCCAAGGTCATTTCATGTTCCAATGGGTTCGTTATGAAGTTGTGGAACTGCAGATAAGGTTGCAGGAGATAGTAAAGTGCCTTCCTAAGCTAGTTCTGGGCAGTAATGCGCAACCAATATTTGAGCAAGGGACTTCTATAACATTTACCTCTGAAAGAAACTTCATATGCTGAGATAAATGCTGCTGCAGGAAGGACAGGAGTAATACTGAGATAATGACAATCTGTTTTCTGCTGTCTCTCAAAAAAAAAAAAAAGGCAAAGAAAAGGCCATTTTCTTGACAAAATCATATTAAATGCGCATGTTTATGGTACTTGGCAAAGGTTGGGGTGTTCTAGGAATATTAGGAGCTCTCTCTTCAGGAAGTTTTGTTAAAATACCCAACCTTTTGTAATAATGAGAATCTGATGTTAAAAACTCTTCCATTCAGCATCGATAGCAAAGTGTGCCAGTTACAAGAACAAGGATACTGGAGTAGCTCCCTATTAGGTACCAGAGCCAACAATTTCCAAGGTTAATGAGACATTAAAAAAAAAAATAAATCCCAAAGCATGTCCAAGAATGTTTCTTTGAACGTCTTGAAGTGAGAGCATGAGGAATGATAATCCAGTATTTTTAGACTTCAATATAGCCCAAAAATGGAGGAAACCATGTAACAGTATTCTCTTAGCCAGCTTTTAATACTGCCTGAGCCTAACCCAAACTCTGAAAGAAGGTAAGCGTCTGGCAGCACACCGATTTCAGCCACCGTGCCAGGGATTAAATCCTTCCCTGGAATGAACAGGGGAACAAGCATACAAACTCCAGAAAGACAGAAAGGGGAGGTGGAAAGAATCCCTCTCGCAAATGGTTAGCTCCCATCTTAATGAGGTTTAAAGCCTGACGAAACATCCCCGATTTGGGATCCAAAAATGCAAGCACTTGGCATTGAAACAGCCCTAGGAAAGGGGAGTGTGGAAGGGTTTATTCAAGTCTCAAATGAGCATTTTAGAGGTCTAACAGCCCGTCAGGCAAAAATTAGAAAAATGGCCACCCAGCTCTGAACTGTGCACAAAAAGGCCGAGTTTCGGTGCTGCCCGTTCTGCATTGCACCCTGCGCTCCCGCACCGCCCCGGGAGCCGGGGTGCGGGGCCCCCAGCGCCACCTGCGACCGCCCCCGCGGCTCGGTTGCTGTTACTTTTCATGCTCCTACTCGTATCACTCTTCTAATGAACTGCTGCTACTACAGACACGTAGATGTCGCCGGTTGAGTAGTTTTGCGGGTTTTTAAACATCCGAAAAGGCAGAGGAAAGCGGCGGGGGAGGGGGGAAACC
>NW_010246950.1:0-32935 GCF_000690775.1 Eurypyga helias | reverse complement strand
CGCGCGGACGCTGCCCACTAGAGGGAGCCCCCAAATCCCCGCGGCGGGAAGGCGGCAGTCTATCCCGCTAAGGAAAGCGCGTTTTCACTTCGGAAAGTTTGGGTAGGATGTATTTAGAACGGTCCGCCGCCCACCCGCGGCCTCCAGTTCTGCAGAGCGCTGCCTCCGTGCTGCCAAGAGCCGCCCTGACGCATCCCAACGCACGCAGCAACCCTGCAGTTTTGAGGCGCTCGTTGTTACGCGGTATTTACATAAACTCACCAGTTCATAACGCGCTTTAAAAATAGCATGGAAGTCACAACTCCCCCCAAAAACACTCTACGTGCGTATGGTCGTCTGAAAGACCGAGCGCAGGCACGCAGAACGCGGACCACACACCCCCGTCTTTTCACCCCGCGCAAGGCTCCCCTGTGCTGGAACTCGGGTTGGCTAAAACCATCAGGTGTTTTACCTCGGAATCCAGATTTAGCTCCAGATGCACCTAATCTAATCTAGGGGTCCCTACACACTTCTCCGAACCGCAGGCTGCAGAGATACACACAATTCGCGGGAAGGAGGCCGCTCTTGGGCCAGGCCCAGGAGCTAAGAAAGCAGTCAGAGACAGGCAGATAGGTACAGTCCTCAGATGCCTGTGTCAGGTAACTTCCACCCATCCGAAACGCCCTTCAGCACCTCCGCAACGTGGATTTTGTGAAGAGACATTTTGCCTTTATCAAATGAACTAACAGCATAACTAGAAGGTCCTGCTTTTCCCATTCAACCTCTCTCCCTAGCAAATACAGTTGCTACAAGAAGGGAAGGGAAGGGAAAACCACCTCGCACAAAAGCCTGATACCATACATTTGAGCAGTAAAAAGGACTATTTGTGAGAAGAGATTGGAGTCTATTCATACCAAGTTTGACAATACATGTTTTTATTTCAGCATCCACCTAAACCCTTATTACTACCCATTTGCTTAAAACTTCAGTAGATCACTAATACGCTTGGAAAATCATTTATCATTTTGAGGATGTTACCCCATCAGTACAGTTTACTCCTCCTCAGATTCTAACCTGTGCACTAATTTTGAACTTAATTTTTTTCAACAAAAGGACTACAGTACAAACATCCAAGTATCCAAAGCCAAGACTAAAGGGAGATGAAAACATACACAGTTTAATGTTTGTTCTTTCGAGCCCCCTAGCAGAAAAAGGGCACTCATGGTAAAGGGGTCTAGTGATTAACATACCATGCTAGGACGCAAGAGAGCTATCTAGGTTCTATCCTACTTCTGCCACTGCATGATTCCTCCACTGTGCATTCATTCCCTCGCAGTATAATGAAGTGATAATCCTGGGATCATACTTTAAAGCTATTCTGAACCTATCAGTGAAAAAGGAGGCATTAATACTATGGTATTAGAGCTACGGTTGCTCTTTATCTACTGTTACTTTTCCATTCAAACTTGAACAATTAACATGTTTCATACACTGCTAGCAATATTTTTTCACCCTTGGAGTTTAAATAAGATTTTATGTACTTTGACCTTTTATTCTAACCAATACTGGTTATTAATATTGACTTTAAAGCAGTTCTGCTTGTACCCTTGTAGCAAGACCCAAACAGTGTTATAGCTGATAGTTTTGTTCATGTTTCATGTTACCTGTTTGGAATCTTAATGTTTATACCATTTTTTTTAAATAGCTGACTCACACAATATTTGGGAGACCCAATTCAATCTTTCTTTCAATCTAGTACTGCTTTTGATCTCTTCATAATATAGAGGAGAGAATAGAATACTTAACAGTGTTTCAAAAACATCACTTACTATTAAAGAAAATAACACCTAAATAAAACGTTACTGAAACATGCAATCAGTAGTCATTTGACAAGCACTGGCCTAGGCAAGGTCAAGAAAGCCGCTAGGTGGAATGATGTTTCAATTGTTTTTCTGACCTCAGGTCCTGATATCTTTATCATTTAATAACATCAAAACAGTGCATAAAACTTGTATAATCAGAGTATAAAGTAGGTGAATAATATTCTTCTGGCAATCATGGCAAAATGCACAGCACTCCTACTGATTACCATCACCTAATCCTTACTGCAGTGTCTTAAAACCTCTGCAGTCAACATGGAAGACACAAGATACATTCAAGTGTGGCAGCGAAAAGTTCCTTGCACTGCAGAGTTGAGACCTGGAGACAGTATTGTTCCCTTCACACAGATTACTGTGCAAACTTTCATAAACTGATGAATTGGGATAATTTAGCTTATGACCTAAGAGTCAACAGAAGAATCCAAAAGATTGTAGAGATAATACATGACCAAATGAAAATGGTGGTGATCTGTTATTCATGTTTAACTGCTACTGGTTTTAACTGGGTGTGCTGTTTTGGCTGGGATAGAGTTAATTTTCTCCACAGTAGCTGGTATGGGGCTGTGTTTCAGATTTGTGCTGAAAACAGTGCTGACAACACAAGGATGTTTCCGTTACTGCTGAGCAGGACTTAGACAAGAGTCAAGGCCTTTTCTCCTTCTCACCCCACCCACCTATCTCCTCACCTACCAGTGAAACAAGAAGTTGGGAGGGGACACAGCCAGGAGAGCTGACCTCAACTGACCAAAGGGATATTCCATACCACATGACATCATGCTCACCATTAAAGCTGGAGGAAGAAGGAGGAAAGGTGGGGATGTTTAGAGTTATGGCATTTTGCTTTCCCAAGTAACCATTACATGTGATGGAGCCCTGCGTTCCTGGGGATGGCTGAACACCTGCCTGCCGGTGGGAAGTGGTGAAAGAATTCCTTGTTCTGCTCTGCTTGCATGCAGTGTGGTGCTGAGTTGCTGGCTGGGGGTAAACCACAACACTGGGAGAAATAAAGGGAGACAACAGAAACCATAAGAGTCACATAGGGAAAAGTGACGTTTTTCCATCTATCTTGCTGAAGGTACCTGGCAGGCTACTGCAGATATTATGAAATCGATAATGCCTACATGAAATACGGAACATGGAAATATGTAGGCAGTCATCAGACAAGAAGCTCTGCATTTACAGCCTGCAAACATGCATAATGGGGATTAGGTCTGATTTAAGCTGGAGGGGACTTTTTACAAGGGCATGTAGTGACAGGACAAGGGGTAATGGGTTTAAACTAATTTAGATTAGATATAAGGAAAAAAATTCTTCCTGGAGAGGGTGGTGAGGCACTGGAACAGGTTGCCCAGAGAAGCTGCGGATGCCCCCTCCCTGGAAGGGTTCAAGGCCAAGCTGGATGAGGCTTTGGATAACCTGGTTTAGTGGAAGTGTCCCTGCCCATGGCAGGGGGGTTGGAACTAGATGGTCTTTAAGGTCCCGTCCAACCCAAACCGTTCTATCATCTGACTGCCAAAAAAATATATATTGTTGGACCAATCAAGAGTTTTAGTTTAGGCAAGAGAACTAGACAATGCGTCGGCAGGCCGGCCTTGCAACAGGAAAGCTGACCCCTGCTTGGAAGCAAATTAGGACTTTCTTTACCTATAGGCAAGTACACAGTTGGAGCATCGTTCTTCTAAATGCAGAAGTCAGGTTTTATTTCTTTGAAGGTACAAAAAGGTTTTCACTAAAGGGATGATTTAAGAATCGCAATGTTCTAGGAGGTGTTCCTGCTGCTAGACTACCTACTGTCTTGGGTACTTCTGGACCAATCTTTTGTCTTGATTATTTGCAGACTAACTAAGCTATCCATTACTGGAAAGCTGCTGACAAGCAGGAAGTCTGGGATGGGGGAGATGTGGGATGTGACTCATGAATTCCCCATGCTCTGGGTAGTCAGTATTTCCCGTGTTAGAAGACTACTGAAGATTTGATTTAGATTTAGTTTGATTTGAAGACTCTGCATAACAGACACCTTATGCCCACTTTGCTTTGCTATAAATACTTTCATGAGGGGCAAGGCAATAAGGAATCATGGCCCCTGTCCATCCTGGTTAGGAACATACAGTAAAACCATGGTGATCAGCACACAGTAATAAGGTGAATCCTTGTTTCCTTGTATATGTGGTCCAACCCTCTCGGGGAGAGGAATGGGGTGTTCACCAACAGAAACCACCGCTTTTTTAACACATTTTCATATCTTCTTTCCTTTTTTTCCCTTTCAGAGGTATATCAGTAGATATAACCAATTCTAGAGGTAAAATGAATGACTCCACAGTATATCACTTTCTTCCAAATTCGTAGACAAGTTCACAGCATAAGATAACGCTGACGCTCTTGAGCTATGTATAGATTCCTTGCTCACTTAGTCATAAAGAGCAGAAGTTGGGTCAGAGAGGAGGAGAATTATGGAAATCATTCAATACTGAACTGGAAATGGTGGCTGAATAGCAGAGACAGACTGGATTTAAAATGTTATCCTACAGTGGCTGCTATCCTGGTCAGCTTTAGGATGCATTTGCCTGTTCTTTGAGAAGAAAATGGTGCCTTCGGTTCCCGAATGCAGAGTTTTCCTGAAAGAAGGGAAGAACTTTGCCTGGCGTAAGCAAAAACGGTGGCATGGGTCCATACAAAAAGCAGACATTGGCATTCGCTATAGATGTGTTTTCCCCTTCCCTCCACCCCAGCCTGTGTGTTTGCCATCACTGCGGAGCACAGCGCAGGGATCACTCTTAGGACGGAAGAGATTGTTGCTGGAGTCAGGCACAAGGTATTTCCTGAATTCATTATTTTCAAGTACAAAGTTCTGCAAGCCTGTTGTCTGCTCTGTCAGACAGCAATTGGTTTCCTCAGTGTTTGAAATGTCAGATCTCATCATGCAACTAGAAGTTGTGCTTTACAGAAATCGTGCTTGTGTGCAGCACTCAAGTATGTAAATACATAATAATAAAATACAAGTTTTACAAAAATTAAAATGCATTACAGTCACATATGGGAGTATTGTAGTTCCATAACTACATGCTAATGACTGTGATGTGCTGTCGTTTAATTACAAAACAGTCATTCTTCCTCAGTTTTCAGAGTGCATAAAATAATGATCCTGGGTTTCAACTTTCCACAAAAGATGGACCAAAGAGGGAATGACAATTTTGGCTAATTATTTTCTACTCTAACTCACTAGGCTTTTTTTTTTTTTTAAACACACTTTAATTACTAATCTGATTTATCTAACGCTTTTCATTCTTGATGCACTGCACAAATAACGAATCTTCTCAACACTGTTATTACTATTAATATTTATTATTTCTACTATTACTAAACCCTTCATTTACAGCTGGTTGAACATCTGTAACCATTTTAGGGGGCTATCCTCAAGAGTCAAGAGAAGACAGCAAGGTTTAAAGACTCTTCTCCGTTTGTGCATCAGTTTTTAAACGCCTGTTCCCTAACTCAGCAACAAGCTGAACACCCAGTGTTTTAACACCTTCACAATAAAATCTTTTGCTCATCTATGTCATACTCAAGCTCCCTGACGAGGGCCAGCAGAGAAAGGTCATCTAGTCTTAAACTTCCCTGACTAAACAGGGAATAGCTAACAGCTCCTGAAGTTAGCTGTAGCAGATCATTCCAGGGCACCAGTACTGAAGCAATCTGTTATTCTCAGCCTCTCTACAGCCTTAAAACCTACCCCATGATCCTTTTTTTACTTTTTCCCCCCTTGAATGTGATCCTAATTATTGCCTTTGAAATCTGACGGACTGGTGGCAAGCAACTCATGGAAAAGGTGTTCTGCATCCTCAGTTATTGCCCCACAGCAATAACTGTGGGCAATTTAATCAGCATCGCACGATTAAATCTCAGGAGGTTTGGGTTTTTTTTCAGTTAAGGATTTGCTTGAATTTGGATTAAGACAATAATCTCAAAGTTAAATCTTAAATTCATCTTGAAGTTAAACATCAAATCCCTTCCTTCTTCTCTACCTCAAACCTAGTTTAGTAGCTCCGGAAATGACAAGATCCCATTTTCCACAAAAGGAGGAACAATGTGGGCAGAGGGAGAGCAAGATGCCCTGTGGATTTGCTTCAATCCTGCTTTTGGAGGTTTGCCTTCAGAAAGGAATGAGTACGCGATTCTTCACTCTTTTAACTCTCTGCTGAGCACATGAGGAAGGGCGACAACTGGGACAGTGGCCTCTGTAACTACAACAAACACAGGCTGAGACCAGCATCTCATTTCACACTGCCAACCAACCGCCACTGAATGTGGAGAACGTTGTTCACGTCCTACTATGACTCCAGACAGTAACATCCAATTGGAAATCAGGTATGTTTGGGGGAAAGAAGGATTTTTTTAAGATCAGCTTCAGGTGGAACAAAGACATGGCAACATCACCCATGCCTTTATAAACTACATTCTCATTCTAAAGTCCCAAACATTAGAAACGATGAGACAATTTACCAGATATGAAATAAGTGAAATCTTAACTGTCAAAAACCATGTCACTTTTGCTGGCTACTTGCAAAATCTATGAAAAACAAAGGCAAGAGGAGCAGGCCACAGAAGCAGAAATTGATTAAAAAATACTTATCTCACAGCAATGCAGTTCAAACATTTTATAAGCCAGGAAGAAGATAAAGGCTATGTCCCTATCTTCCAGAAATCAGGGCATGGAAATAAGGACAGAGCTTAAATATGTAAGGAGGGATTTGATCTGGAAGACTGAAGCCCAAGGAAGGTTCAGAGACCATAGAGCAACAAATCTCAGCTAATTACCGCTGTTAAATTGGTATCAGGGGCGACAACCATGCAACAACAACAAACCTCACAAGTGTTATTGATAATACACCCACTTATTCTAACCTTTTCCTTATTACATGATTAAATATAACGTTTCAAAATCATCTTTAATTTTAAATGAGCTTTAAAAACCTTTAAAATTAATTGGGTCAAAGAAACACTTAGCTGGAAGCAGAATGCTTTCAACTTCTTGTGTCATTGAAATCCCTGAAGATGTCCCCGTCAGGTGGGCTCTAAATGTGTTCTCTTGAACTCCCAGATTTCAAATTTCAGGAACTCAAAAAAACCCCAAACAAACAAACAAAAGAAAAAATTCTTCTGAGAGTTCTTGTTTTATCAGATGAATGTTAGTCCCCAAACTATCCAGTCTTGATCCACATGATAAGGCATAAAACTCACACAGATAAGACTGTCTGTTTGAAAAGATCTCAGAGTCCCTGCTTTAAGGCACACCAGGTTTCTTCAAGGTGTTGGGATGTTAGAAGAGGCTGGCAGAGCTCCTTGGGTGCTGCAAGACCTCTGACTGTGGCCCCTGCTTCACCACGTACCCAGGGAATGCCAGGATCTCGACATCCGTACCCCAGCCGTTCGCTGCTGTGGTTTTTTTGTTTGTTTTTAACTAACCGCAGATATGAAATATGGAGTGCCGTGCCCTGTTTACATGAATCAAAAGACCTATTTACAAATACCAGATAGGGCGTCCTAGCCTTTGTAAATCTGATTTTTCCCCAAATATAGCATGCTTTTTCCATTCCATTTTCACTTTATGAGCTTATTTCATGTTCAGTGGTATGAAGATGATTTCACCATAAGAAGAGAGTGAACGACTGGATTATTTTTTATGCTGTACAGCAGCAGCCATTAATCTTTACTCAGAAAAGGTAACTAATTTTTCCCCTATTTCTATACTTTGAGATTAATTTCCTCATTTCATTTGTAAAAATGAAAATAAATACCCATTTTTATATATTTCAATTAGCCTTTTCTCATGACTGTTGCTTTACTTTATACCAAAGTCTACAAGATGTTGTACTGCAATACTCTAATACTACCGCATAGGATTTTCTCTAGAAACTCCCTAATTCTAGTCTGGGTTTCACAATCACTTTTCCTCCACTGTAGCACAAAAGCGATTTTTAATATTTAACTTCTATAACCCCTTTTTACTTAGGGATTTCAGGGGGACCTTACTAGGCATATTCCCCATGACAATAACATTTATGTAATAAATTCATACTAGCCCACATTATATTTTATGAAAGGGATTATATTAAAGGTAAATAATCATCACGATTGCTCTTCTCAGACTGTCAGGATATAGATCTGATGGTTTACTTTGCACATCATCAGTTTTGTCCAATAATAAATGAGAATTCACTCATGCAAAGTTTCTTACACATTTCTTTCAGTAACACTGCTAGCATAAACATTTCCCCCCTTATCCTGCTTGTTCCTGGTATTCATTTTTGCCGTTTATTTTTAACCTGGACCCGTTCCCAGATCTATGTCATTGTATGGCCCCAGTAACAGCTATGCTGGCATTGTTGATGGGGCGATGTGGGGAGAAAGAATGGCTGTAGACAAAGAGGGATGCTTAAAGTTGGTACTGCTACAAAAGAATACATCTGAAAACACAGCTTTAGTTCCACAATGCATCTTCTGTATCACAGGATACTGATCTGAATTGAGCTGCAGACCTTGGAGCACAAATTACGAGCACTTAACGCTCGTCTCCCGTTCATCTCCTTTAGACCCGCTACTTGCACCAGCTGCTTCTATTGATACCATACAGCAACAACTCTGTTGACTACTGGAGAGCAGTGAATGCTCTTACTACAAGTTAGGCTTTGGCAGATGAGCATTTGCAAGCCTTCCGCTAGTAGTTTGAGGTATTGCTGCCTCCAGGTGTCCTTTTTGCTCTCCTGCCAAAAATGCCTGAGTGAGCAGAAGGGAATGCTTGAGCCTCAGCTGCTCCAAGTACAGCGTGCGGTATCTTAGCTCAGTGACCTTTTTTCCCACATCTCCCCACTCTCACGCACCACTGGGGTTACTTTCCAGGCACTCCATCTCGTGACTGTGAGAAGTATTCTATTCCCACAGGACAGACTGAGGAGGAGGCTGGAAGGTGAGCTTTCACGTGCTTGCAAAGTACTCTTTCTGTTTCTGCTCTAGGTTTTTTCCAGTGAAGCTGTCAGTCCCAGATGTATTCCTTTTTGACCTACTGCCTACAGCAAACTTCCTTCTCTGCTCCCAGGTAACCTTCTGTAGTTACCAAGGCAGGGACACCTTGCTTCTAAAGGCATGCTTATGATGCTGTATGATCAAGGAAAGCGATTTGGATGGTAGCATCAAACTCTGCAAGGAAACAGGAGGGCACGGGCAGACGTCCCTTGCTGCCTCTGCTGAGAAGGTGTATGAGCAGGGGAGGATAAAGGCAGCGGAGGGAGTGCGGTTAGCTGGGGAAAGTAACATCTCAAATCTGTGCAGCAAGATTCACCAGAGTTAATCTCTAAAACCCCTTAAATTATTGCTTGCATAGGAAAAGTTTAAAAATGCATTTTTGTCATGTTTCTCCATTCTGTTACAGATCCAGAGTCAAGAGGTTTGTGGTCAGGATTAGAAGTTAAGAGGCACAGCCCATTGCTGTTTCAATGTTAATGCCATTTGTGACACATCCTGAGTTATGACTCTAACAGAAGAAAATGTCTTATGACCAGAACTACTTGGGTGGAGCCGTCAGCTAAACAAAAGCTGAAAAACAGCCGATCGATGCCTTCTCATGATGATTTAAAGTTGTAATCTTATGAAAATTAACCTTAGGAAGGCATCAAGGAACTTCCAGATGAAGACTGTTGCTAGGGACTAGTTTGGCAGTTACATGCTGTGGTTTGTAGTAATCCACGTGCTACTGTTGCTAATGTCATATTTAATAGATGGTACTATATAAACTCCTATGTTATTCGTAACACAGCTGCCACCTCTGAGTTTCACCGTCATGCCCTCTCCTTCCTCAGTATACCTTTAGACAACTTAGGGCATGTCTACAGAGTCTTCTTCCGGCGGACCTGGGAGTACGTGGCCTGTACCCTTGGACCAGCAGTCGCCTCGCTGACACCTCAGCAGGATTCTTTAGCTCAGGTTAAGCACTGCCCCAACATGGTTTTCTTTTGGCCCAGGGCCGAGACAAAGTGAGCCTATGTCAGCCTGAGAAAAGCACATGTGAAAATACCTGCCGGTACTCCTTAGGGGTATTCACAGCAGCTGCTCTGCTAATGGAGGAACACCAGGGACCTGAGGCAACTCTAATTGTCCATGACAAGGGCCAGAAAACATTTCCCACTGACTCTCTCGGCCCTTTGCCATACCAGGTAGGCGGCAGTCCCCGTCCGTGCTGTTTTTACTGTGAAACTTGAACTCCCCAGCTAAGTTGCTGGAGAACACCCCCACTAATTTAGATGGTTACTAAAGAAGGATGAATTGCGTTTTTCTGAAGAGGAACATACCCCGAAGAAGTAAAAAAATACGAGGCCCGTTCTTCTCTCTCCTGAGAGCTGTAGAATTAACTTTTCTGGACCGCACTTCTCCCTGCCAGGGTAGGGCTACTCTACAGTTCAGTCTACAGTTAGAAAGTTTAAGCCCTCACTGCCTCGCGTCGTTTGCCATTAAAACTCCCCTAAAAGGCACCAGGCGTTTCATTTTCTTCTCGATCGGCCTGCGACATGTATAGGCGCCGCGCTCAGGGCAGCGGGAGCTGAGGGTGCCGGGAACACTCAGCAATACTCGGCCCGGAGCTGGTGTTTAAGCCGCAGCTCCCTGCCAGCTGGAGACACATTTAACATTCCCTGCATGACTTCAGCAGTTCAGCCGCTTTCCCACATTCCACAGCTGGCCTCCCACCACCGCTCAGCCTGCAAGCACACACCATGCCAGGGTCATTCTCTACCCATCAGTTCTCAAGTAGAACTTACTAGTGAAAGCACCGGAGAGGTCTGCTTAAAATGTGACGGCACCGTAAGGCCCAAAGGGCCTGGTGTCTCCAGAGTCACAAGGCTACGTGTAAGAAAGTACTTTCCATTTGCTCTTCAGCTCCTCTGTGTTTTATAAAAGGTCTGCATATCTTGGGAGCCACAAAATGGTTGGGTGGCAACCCTGTAAAGTCCCAGAACAAATCCTTACTACTATGAGTAATCCCAATGCTTTATGACAGGACGCATTTGGAAAGTAAGTCCTTCAGGACTGCATCCGTGACGATTTATTGTTAATAGTTCTTTTTCCTGACTGCAAATTCATGTTGCTCCACATGCATGCCACATCCACTTTTGTCCTTATGCAGAAGTTAAAAAAAGGAAGCACAGAGTCTAGAAATGTTTATTTTTAATACCATAATTAGCTTAATGGGTTACAGTGGTTTGGGTTTTTTTATGTCTACAAGCAGAACTGGCTCGTGCCTTTTTTGTCATGCTTTTTGTGTCATGAAAAAATAAACAACAAAACATTTCTGGAAGAACTGATGGTGTGTTGGAGCTGTGTGACGGGGTTTTGATAGCCGGGGGCAGGGGCTACAGGGGTGGCTCAGTGAGAAGCTGCTAGAAGCTTCCCCGGCTCCAAGGCTGACCCACCTCTGGCCAATTAGCACCACTATGACTCACATATTTAAGAGGGAAAATCAAGAAGGACCAGCAGCAGAGAGAGGAGTGGGATGTTAGAGGGACAACCAGGCAGACACCAAGGTCAGTGAGGAAAGGAAATGCCCGGAGCAGAGGTTCCCCTGCAGCAGATACTTAGAATTTATCTTAAAAAGAAAAAAAGCCACACAACACCACACAACCAAAAAAACCCAAACCCTATTCAAACAATTTATAGGTTAAGCATCAAGATTTTATGAGGACAACGACTAGGACAGAAACCTATTGCATGATCTGTATCTGGATTCCTCAGTTAGCTAATTCCAGACACATCAGTGGTTAGGGACTGTGCAAGCAAAGAATACTTTCACACAATTAGACCTGCACATCTGGGTGTGTCGGACAGAGAGGTTTACCAATGCATTTTATTTTTCCCTGGAAACAGTGAATGAGACAGAGTGAACACATCATTGACTTTCTGGGGTACAACACGGGACTATTAATTCCACTGGAATAATGATTTCTGTAGCTGAAGTGAGCCTGACAGGATGTATACCAACCGGATGTACCAAGCCTACTGAGATAATCACAGTAGCTGGGAAAGTGGTTCCTGGATCTGGACAGGGGACCAACTTAACACTGGGCATTACTCATGTATCATTTTAGGCCTATTTTTGGAGATAAATAGGACCTCATCTTTGTGTAGCACCTTACACTGACATGGTCCAGATCCAAACATATACCAGAAACTATCTACCAGAAGATGCCATTTATTTGTGTTTTATCTTTTGCTAACTGTTTTAACACTTATTTTACTAATGCTTGAGTGCATGCTTTAGAACATTCCACAGCCGTATTACCATTACAGCATAAAGACTTTTCGCCCACATTTTGAAATATCAAGTAACATCCTCTCGCTTACTTTGAAAAGCTAATTTAAGTCAAATTTAAAAGAGAAATATCATTAAGATGCTTTCTTCCTTTTACAATTTAAAAAAAAATCATTTAAACATACTTTGTACAAACTATTTTCTATGAGCTCATTTTGAGTAAAGTCCCAGTTTATGATGTAACAAATAAAGTAAAGTCTGGCTCTAAACCTAGTGATACAAATTTATCATGGGAGCAGTGACAACCCCTTATCTGCGCAGGAATGGCAGGCACCAGTACACTGAGGGACCAACTACAAACGCATGCCATTGGGTATTACTAGAAGAAAACTGTGCTGCCAGTGAGGAGAAGGTAGATTTATATTAGCAGACATTAAAGCCTTATGAAGACAGAATTATTTACAGCCACAAGACATGCAGCGTAGCACAATATTCTTACAGCCTTGAAGTAAATATGATGTTTATGCAACTGAAAGTGAACTACCTGTAATGGTTTTCAGGTTTTCTCTGATCATCGGGCAGAAGCCCATGCATATTGGTGGGAATACTGGTGAAGTTACCCATAGATATCAACAAAATGTGTCCCCACCTAAGCTAGCAGGAAAGCCACTCTAGGCCACGGTGGACACAGCTGTGACTCCATTGATTCGCAGTAGCTGTGTGCCTTTAGCTTTAGCATTTCCTTTCACCCTCCTCGCCTGCAGTCCTTGCACGCCTAAATATCAGTCGCTGCCCAAACCTAGAGCGGCCCCACAGCGTGCTGGTTTCCAGCCTACAAGCACAACGCTGTGCACAAGAGTGTCTAGCAAAGGGTGAATTCCTCTCAGCCTACGCAGTTACTATCCACTGATTTACGTACTTAGGGCACCAACATATTAATTTGACTTTGCAAGCCAGGGACTTCCTTTGGATTCCCAGGACATTCAAAGAGCCATCTAATTTAAAAAGCAAGAACACATTAGATACTGAAAGACTTTTTTTGCATTAAAAATATGAGGGAAAGGTACTGGCAACAGTTATCAATGTAGTATCAATCACATCTGGCAGAAAGACCCAATTCAAAGGAAAGTAATTAGGGAAAATATATTTTAAAGGTAATAAAGTAGTTGCACATTTTCAGACAAAAAGACTTCTTGATGGCTCTGCTTGGAAAAGCACTTTCTAACACTGTGAGCAAACGTGCTATAGGTTTGCTAATGAATTTGTTTATCTACTACTCATACAAGAGCCCTCATGCTATTTCTGTGTTTTTAAAGCAATAATACTGGCATGTCACCACTCTCCAGCTGAGTATCTGTCCAGACAAACGAAATGCTATTTTTTTAAAACTGAAAAAAATTATTACAGAATAGACACCACTGAGGGACTGAGGGTCTGACAACATAAAATTATGATTATCCCTCTTCTATCAGCTTAGTATAGAGTAGAATATAATTATTCTCTCATAACTGTAATAAACTGCAATTTCAGACAATAGTGTGAGTAATTTTTGGTCAATGAGTAGTAAAAACTGCTTAGTGAAAGTGAAGAGAATGTATAGTTTAAATATTTTAATTTCAAGTCTACAAATACTACAAAACCCTGGTTTAATCTCTGATGAGTGAGTGTTGTGATTATCTGAAATTGCACAGCATTCGTATCACTCCTACAGAAAGCAAGGGTCAGAGGTCTCGATAAAAAAAAAGAATATTTGAAAGAAAACATTGTGTATTTGAAGCATTTCTCTCTATGATTTGTTCATAAGCTTTGAACTATTCTGCTCTTCTGGATGCCAATGAAGGTTCAGAGCATTTTTCATCTATAATACAATTAGTGTTCATCTTTCTTCAATGTCATCAACGGCATACAATCTTGTTAAGTGTCCTGGATTTAAACAAGTTGTATACTGCACATTTAAATTCATATCCCACATTAACTTCCATTTCTACATACATCCATTAATATTAACAGTTTTTCATTAAAAATGTTCATTGAGATGTAGTCTCTACATAAAAATAAACAGCTTAATAGAAACTGAGTGCAGCAAGTTAATGAAATAACATCAGTTACAAGCGCTACAAGAACTATCATGATGTATGCAAAAATAACTTCTTTTAAAATAAAAACTAAAAATAACTAGAACAAATATGAAATCATATAGGCAAGTCTGGAAATTCCTACTGTTATAATGTGAAACACAAGTATTTCTGAGACTAATGACATGCCAAACTGCAGCTCCAGTTCAGACTATCCGCTTTCAAAGTCTACCAACTGGCTTGTGGCTCTAACTTTCCTTTATTCCTTCAGTAATTTGTGTTTGCTTTTCTTGGGTTACTACACCAAAGCAAGGATGAGTATATAGATGCCTATTAGTCACAGAAATAAGGGTGCACAAAACCAAGGAAAACTCATTAGGCAAGATGTTAAATAGCTATTAGGCCATATGTGCAACTGCCAAATTCAGGTACGTGTTCACGTGTCAGAAGTGAGTTTGTGTCTTGCTACGCCCTTACCATCAGTTACGTGTCTCATGTACTTCTCCAGCTGTGAAAACGGAGTTATGCCCCCTGATGCACGCAGCTACCGTGGGGCAGAATGACAAGCGAGTGCTCTCTATTCCTGTTTATGTTGCCGGTTCCAGGAACGAGGATGGTATGAGTACAATGGAGGTCTTTTCAGCAGTATGCTGACATGAAAGAAAAGTTCAGCTATGTTGTTTAATTGTGTATACTCCAGTGCTAGGCAACTCTCCAAACCTTACTGTAAACATTGTTTAAGGTTCATCCAGATCAGCACGATAATGAAGCTCACACTTTTTGCGCTTAGCTTTAAATGACAATTGCTTTTCTTGGTGGTTATGTATTTACCTGTACTCAAGCACAGTTACAGCCCTCATCCCCAGCTGACCTTGTTCTTTTACAGAACCATGGGCTGTCCTCCAAAGCCCTGGTCTAATATTCTGTTTACAGGGTGTTGTTTTCCTGGACAGAGATCTGGCCTGTTACCTTTGGTTAGCTTGTCTGCAGAACATACTCATCACAGCCTACAAATGGCAATATTAGACTAATGAGAAAAAAAAATGCAAGTTCAACAAACATGCTGTTGAGTATTTTAATGGAGCCAAAAACACTTCATAGTTCCTCAAACTGTATGGTTACTCTGAAAATATCATTCATGTTCTGACAAGTATGTATGCACATACTAATGTAAAACTGGCACCATTAACTCTAATGTATAATCATTATGAAGTTATTTTTGTTAATGTAAAGACATCTTCCACTACGAAAATATACAGTTGAGGCCAAAAATATAGGACATGTGTGCTCCTTCAACAGCAAGTTGTTATTAGAAGTGCAGACTGGGCGTGTGTAGGCAGACAATTACGAGACAAAGAACACAACATTCCTAAACTTCAGTTCAATGTAAGAAGAAAGTTCATTTATTGTTCAAAGGACATAATTTACAGTGTTCCAAGTGCCTATTATATAAGTGCTTCTGTATTTCATGCTCAGCAGGACGGTGAGGTTTGACTGAAGAAATGGCCAATAGATTTCATACAAATGCACAGTCTTCATATGAAATCCCTTTCCGGGGATGAGTACTGTAAGATGTGTTTTTTGTAATTGGCCTTTATTTTGCAACTTAACAGAATAACCAGTATAGTATTTCTCCAACAACAGCTACATATGTCTAAAAACTTACACGAAGGTCAACACACCTAAATTTTTATAGACAAGTTGTCAAGATTGTAGACAGTTCAGAGCTACGGTAAAGACAGGCAAAATATTTCAGACTTGAACTGCAGAGATCAGACAGAACTTCAAGTTTTTAAACATGTGAATATTCCTAATGACATGAATAGTGCCAAATGCTATTCCCATGCTTAAGCATTTTAAGAATTGTGACAGAGCTGAAGGTTGTTAGTTGATAGAAATTAAGTATTAACAAAAAATAACGTCTCACTTTGCTGGAACTGAGGTATACGTACAGTTCTTTTGACAATGAAATGAATGTGTTGCTTTGTTCTTTATCAGGTCTCCAACAGCATCTCCCTAACTATTGAGATTTCACTAATAGTAGTCATTAGTCACAGGATAGTGAATGCACATTATGCAACAAAGTTTCCCAAAAAGTAGTCGTCTATCCCGAACCAAGGGATTATCACACAAAACACTACCCACTTGGCTCAAAGCATCCTAAGTCCGTCTTGTGCCCTGTGTGTCACCGAGACGCGGAAGGTCTCCGTGGCAGTCACACACCTCGTGCAAAGGATTCCTGACCTGTGTAGAGGGCTGCCAGGTGCATTAGTAATATAAAGAGTAACAACGGATAAAGTAAGTCAACTACCAAGTTCCTTGCAGTCTGTCACATGCACTGGCAAACAGCTTCCAGATCACCTGGGCTCATGTGAACAGAATCTCAGGTAAAATAACAAATATAACAAAGTCTGCATTTCCTTTACTGTTTTTTTATTTTTCTTCAAATAAACATCTTTTTCTATTTCCCACAAGAATTTCTTCCCTGTGGGTTTGGCTGGATCCTCAGCAACTGCTTGTGTTGATCAAAGGCAACAGAGAAGGGACTCCCCAGCTATGAGAGCTGTTTAGCCAAACTCATCACCTTCCCCACCTGGCACAAACAACGCTCTAGGCAGGCAGGACTATCATGAGAAGATGACGAGATGGATGGTGTCCAATACCCCCAGTTAAACCTGACCAGTATAGGGCTTCAGTTTGTCCTGGGAACGGATTCAGGAAAAATGAGTGGAGTTTTTTCTGACTCCACAGAAGGTACATCACCCTGAGGACATAGCTCTTCTGCCCCTGCAAGGGCCTGGGCCACTGTGAAAATGAAAAGTAACATAATTCTTGTTGATTTTAGATGCACTGATATGGACAACAAAGTTCACCAACTTATTTTTTAGTTTCTGTAACTATTTTTTTTTTCAGAGAAGACCACTGAGAGCACCTTAGTGGATGCTTCTGTGCAGGCGCCAATAAGAACTTAGGGATGTTTGCTCCTTCCTTGCTGAAACAAGTCTATATGTTTGGAAATTAATTGCCTAAAATCAGATATTCCAAACTTACTGGACTGACAAGAAGAATAACGTAAAAAGAAATAAAAAATACTTACAAGAGTCAAACATAATGATAAATGAGCTCAAGGAAATATAAAACTTATTTCTTAAAGGAGTATTACCAAAATTTAAAAAAGGCAGGAAATACAAATGTACATATTTAAATGCATCGTATCTTTATGCTCCAGTGCATCCCTAGAAAAAGAAAACATACATTGTTTACCCAGCATAATGCTCTCTTTTACTAAAAAAATATTTAATTTCAAGTATTTCTAACGTGTAATTTGAATCTCAGTTCTTAGCTACATATCAGTCATGGGATACATTCCATAGTTATGAAGTATTACCTTGAGAGATTTCATGCATCCAAGCACACGGCCAATTTCTGCCCTGGGATGCAAATGTACAATTCTCTTTGAAGTCTGTAAGAGTCACAAAAGTAGAATACGCTACAGACTGCAACTGAGTTTTTTCTGTATTTACAGTCAATTTCTACTTAGCGTTACATAAACCCCGCTCCCCTCCAATTTTAATTGGAGGGCTATAACCGAGCAGAGTTGGTCTCTCATGCCAACACTTAGTGTAATTAAATTAAATGAGTGTATATCTATACATCATTGTAAATGTGGTTTTTATAAAGCTAAGCAACTTCATATCCATTCTTCTGTGTAATATAACTTTTTTTGTCTAAAACTACTACTATTTAATATAAATGCGTTAATAGAATTACAATACACACATTCATGTGATTACTTGTGTTTTGCACTACTGCATATCCTAAAAACCTTTCAATTTAAAATTAAATTCAAGGTACTTGTGTAACTTCAGTACTTATAATTTTCAAGAAACGAGACATCAAAAAGAATGCAGAGAAATCTCAACCATGTTCTGCCAAGTGCTCTGGAGCCCAGTCCCGAGTACTCCGTGCAGGCAGAGGGCTCACTTAGTGAAGTGAACAAATATTCATTGTGCATTTATTTACTTCTGGTATTACTGGATTTAGTCACATAATTAAAACTATTAGAATTATTAATTAGGACAATACAGTTAATAGAGTTTTAGTTGACATGAGTTTAGCACATGAAGTCAGCTTAATTGAGTCTTGCTACATATGGAAATCCACCAGAGCTATTCTGAAATAACCCCTGATACGGACACGTAGATATGTGAACATCTCTATGGGAATTTATAACACTCAATCATTTCAAAAATGTATTTCCTTGTAACTTTCAATACATTTTTAAGTGTAGACAAGCTCTAAATCTTGTTATTGTCAATATTCCACACCTTTGATAGCTTTTACTCTCTAATACTTCAGTGTGTTCACTTCAGTATCAACAAACCTTTAAGGCTCTGTCTTGGAAAGAAGTAGGAACTGAAGCCTCATGTACACATAAAAATTCTATCAGATTACCAGTTTAAAATATAACAACGTTTATAAGTAGCACCATGAGAAGGCAATCACATTTCAGAAGAAGAATGCCTTTTTCTTGTCTAGCTGGCTTTGAAAGTGGATTAAACTGTTTTGAACAATGGTACTCTTATTCAAGAGGGAAGTTCTGCTCACTTGAAATTATTTGGGGATAATTATTTCAGAATACCTAATGAATCCTTATACCTGGCCTTCCACCAATGCTCGCTGTGCTAGGACTGTGTGCAGTGCTTGCAAAGCGGTTACCTCTCAAAGATCCCTGCTGTCAGAATAAAGGAACTAGATGCCAAATACCATGCTCAGAGGATCACTGCACCGGAGAGATGCAAGGTGAAACTCTATGCTGCAAAACTCCCAGGTTTTGTCATTTTTTGAGGGCTAACATGACCAATACAACCAATGATTCAGAAACAACAAGCAGCAAAATGAAAAGCCACAGAAAAGAGACATTAAACCTGAACAAAATAAAAAGGATCTTTTCTTGGCCAGATGTAGTTATGGCTTTGGGACAGCGTACTCCAAGTGCAAAATCACTGTTTATCATTTCTGAATCCTTCTCCATAAAACTCAAGTCCTTTCTGGGCTCTCTTGCTCCACAACGGTAGACTGTGACAGAAAAATACAAGCTGTGTTACCCCTCTGTCATATGATGGTGTCCACCACCTGCAACGGCCACAGCGCAGTTGAGAGTGACTCTGGCCACCTCACAAAAAACATGAATTACAAGATGTAGGTCATCCTATCTCAGTTATGGGAACTGAAAACGCTATTCTCTGGTGCTGACTCTAGCACTTCAAACCACCTCTTGCTCCTGCTTCTCCTTCCAAGTGATCTTAATCTAGAAAGGAAGCCCAGATCTCTCCTCACCAAAGCAGGCTGGAACATGATTCCTAGTCCAAACACTGGATCCACTCATGCTGCCAGGATGGACCGTAGCCTCGAAGCAGACTGACACGTGACCAGAACAGAGTGCTTGGACACGTGTTTTCGTATAGTACAAACCGCAGGAATGAACGATGAAAACTGTAACATAAGAAAGCATGTCTCCGTGTGTGCAAAGCTTAAAGCCCTTAATATACGTTTTCTACAAAGTCAGAGCTTCACTCTGGCTGATATACTGTATCCTTTCAACTGAACTCTATTTTTCATGCCTACTCTTCTAATTTTTTATATTGAGATGGATGCCTTCTGACTTTTTTTCCATTTGGCCACTTTTGCCAGGTGGTGTGCGACACAGTATCATGATATTCCGCCTGCTAAGTGGATGCTAACTCCATTTAGTCTTTGCTATATTGTGTATTTTCTCGGATTCAGATTCATGCCAGGCCTAGTGGGATAAGAGCATCTCTAAACATGTATCAAAAAGAATAGCACCATCACCACATCACCTCAGACTCTGTTCAGGAAGTCCTTGCACTTCCTCTAGTTACAGCATAATAAGAAAACGTGTATAATCTACAAGAAATAAAAAAGAAATGGCAAAATCCCCAATTCTGAGGAGTTTACTTCTGTAACGTAAGTCTACACATCACAGTACGGCTGCACCAGTTGAGAGGCCAAGACACCTGTCACATTTGCCCCATAAGTACCTTTTGTCCTCTCACAATCTATCTAAAACAAGGCCTTTCCCAAAGGTCTCCCCTGTCCGTTCCCCAAAAGCTTCCATTGTTTTTGTAAAAATAACCTTTAATTCTTGCTGAACTTCAGCAGTCCCCAACCCGAGTTCTTGCAGAATGCCGCCTTCAGTCTCCTTTTGTTGGAGATGCAACTCCCCATGGATGGCCTGGCAGCCGGAGCTGTCTCCTTGTGCCATGCTCTGGCACACACGCCACCACCTCTCCACTGAACTGTGCCTCTTCCCTTCCCTGCTCTTTTCTCACTTATTCTCTTCCCTTATCTCTTCTCTACAGCAATTTTCCTCTTTCAAAATTATTTTCCTCACATTTTCCCTCCATCCAGCTCTGTATTTTTCACTTACCTTTTCCTCTTTTCCTATCTCAAATGACAACACACGGCTCAAGAGACAGGCCTATAGCCAGCTTTTAAGAGACTGTTTAACCCACTTGCAGAGATAAGCTCAGTGCTGGCGGGGGCCAAAGAAAGCAAAGCAGATCAGCCCATGGAACCACCTTCCTTCCGTGCAAACCCACCGCTCCCGACACCAGCTGCTCTGGGTCTCAGCGCGGGAGGAAGGACTAACGGCGGGCAGTCCTCCCAAAGGTGTCTATTGCTTCAGCGAAGCCAAGATTGTTTAAAACGACAGAAACCACACTACTACTCTGTTGCTGGTATCCTGAGCTATGCTCTCCTTTCCTCTTTTCCAGATGCTATTCCTAAAAGTATCAATTATGAAAAGATACTCATTAAAACTGTGAAATACTTGTGGCCAGCCACGGCTCTCGGCTTTCTACTCCCAGAAATCCCAGCTCAGTATCCTGACATCCTCCAGTAATTAGGTAAGCCAGAGTCGCTCAGACTTGTATACAACAACTCTTGATACCAGCGAGCCTTCCCTCCCCTGTGTCCAAGGGAGCCACAGCCAATGGCTAGTGAATCCTGCTGTAAAGCTATCATCTGGCATGAGCAAGTCTGGTATGGTCTGGAGATTCTGCAGCTCATTTAAACTGAAAAAATGAGGGGCTGTAATGAAATAAACATGAAAACCAGTATTATTTCTTATTTCTTGAGGTAAAACAAAATTAAGATTCTGGTGCATGATTTTTCTGCAAAGACTAGATTCCATGGCCATTTAAATTAGAGAACACATGGAGCTCAGTATCAGTGTCAAGAGAAGGACTAAGGTCGTAATTCATTAAAAAAAAATACAATGAAGGGCCCATTTTACACATTAATTCTTTCATTAGACAGACGGCAACCCAGAATATTTTATAAATAATACACACACACACATACTTCCCTACATTGCTCAAAATCTAAGTTACGTGAAGCACAGGTTATTCTGCAGAGTAGACACCACACTGTCAAGAATCAAAGAATAACAATAACTAGTCAGTTGAGGAAATGGAATCAACAGTGAGTATTTTCTAACAATTGGCAGGTAAATCTAAAGTAAAAAACCAACACATTTTTAAAATGTGTATATACAAGTATGAGCAACTGCTAACAGAGCACAGGGATCTGCAGCATCCTCCCGGGATGAAAAAAGCAATTGGGTGAGGTGCTGCATGCGTTCCATCAATGAAAAAGATGGAATAAATTTTTAAAGACAACACTCAGATAAATCCCTACTCTTAAAAAGCTGTGCTGTGGAAATGCCAGGAGTTCTGTTGTTCAACATACATGCATTTCTGAACTTCAACTGTAAGTATCAGTAAGAGAGTAGCCAGTTCTACTAATCTGGACAGAGCTGAATGGAGTGTAAGCAAGCGTGGAAAATGACCCATTATAGTTTATATGAGTTAAAAAAAAAAAGTATTTATTATTCATTTGCTCATGACTCAATTATTCATCTGACATGGAATCCTACTTTCAGTTCTAATAGAAGGAAAGTGGTAGCAGATATAAAACATGCACAGTTGCTTTTCTGCCTCCTTTTAGAGCAACATAACCAAATAAACTTCTGTCATTCTTTTTTCACTTTTACCATGGTGCTTTGCAGTTTCTCCCAGAAAGATGCACAGCTACTTAGCATGTAAGTGTCAGGTGCTGGATAACACTCCTCCTTAGTCCCAGGCCACCAGCTAAATAAAAGTCCAGGAATAGCATTTAAAATTCCTAAGAAATATCTCGTGTGCACAAATATCTCTTCATTTCTTCCCAATTCTGTATTTTTTAACAAATCTTCACTTTTATATATGTTCAGATAGCCCAGTCACCATCAAAGCAAACACTCTAAGATTGAAAAAAAAAAAAAAAAAAGTGTTCAATTAGGTAATTTCATTTCCTTGACAAACACTTGGAGTGAAAATGCTGCTGTCTCTGCAAAATTCTGGCCATGAGGAAGTGAGCTTAAGGCCAACTGAATCCCGTCTTAGGTCCCTAAATATATATTCTGGCACCTAACAAGAAACAGGATTTTCAGAATTAATGAACAATGATGATCACATTATTTAGTTACCAGTGTAAAAATGTAAAAAAGAACTGACGGTGGGTTTTACATGTTTTTCTCAACATCAATCTGGATGCCAACTATAGCTGTGATTTTTTCTTTGGGTGGGGAGGTGGTTTTGTAATTTTTTTAAGGTCCAGTAGAAGCAGCATCTTGAACTTCTGGGTTTGGGATCGTGACAGCTTCCTATTATTATACCTGTGATTGAAAATCCTTAGAAAATATGGAGGAGTGAGTATATAAAAGGCACTGGCAAGAAGTGCTAATAAAAGCATAGTGGGCTAAAGAAGCTGGGTGGGTGGGTTTGGAAGCTCTCCACATATCCATAGCTTCTGCAGCTGATGAACTTACTGTAATTTGGAAGAAAAATCACTTGAGATATAGCAGAACTGTCACTGAAGGGCAAAAGGAACACACTAATTCTCCCCATTTTTTCTGCATTTTTCTTTGCTGTTCCTCTGAATAATGTCTGCTTGTAAAGAAAGAGGATTTAACTTGGGGTTAATTATTGGTTTACTTAATTTTTAATCCATGCCCAAGACAAAAACTTATCAACAAATTCTGATTTGATGCAGGAACAAGAGATGTCAGCCTAAAGACGTGATTTGGTATGAGAACATATACACGCCTGTCACAGTTTACAGCACAGTTTTGTAACGCTGTAATGTTCTGCCAGAAGAAAAACCAACAAATAGACAAACCTAAACCCTTACATTTTAAGCAGCTTAAACAAGATATTTGCTAAAATGGAATACGGGAATTTGCATGCTGAAGAGATAATTGAAATTTCATTTGCATATTTGCAGAATGCATGTTCTGTTAAACAGAAAAAGGGAATTCCTTCCATACCTTTCCTCTCCAAATACCATATCGCAGCTTACAATGATGAAACTTAGAAGGAACGGTAACAGTTACTTCAGAGCCTCTTATGCCAATGAGAGTTATCAGGGTCTACCTTACAGAATCACCCACTGGTTTGGAAAGGACATAGGGATGTCTAGTCCAACTTCCCTCCAAGAGCAGACTCAACTAGATCAGGTTGCTCAGGACCTTGTCCGGTTGAGTTCTTACTGTCTCCAAGAGACTCCAGAACCTCTCTTGGCATTTTCTCAGGTGCTTGGCCACCGTTATGGTGAAAAAAACCCAAATTCTACATAACCAATTACAAATTCTCATGTCACAGCTTGTGTCCATTGTGTTCCACCCTGTTGCCTATTCCCATATAGGAGAAAACTACTAGGTCTGTAGACAAGGGGCGAGCAGTGAATGTCATTCATGCTGATTTTAGCAAGAACTTTGGCATTGTGTCCCACTATATTCTTGGACCCAAGGCAAGGACATTATGATCTGGATGGGTGGACAAGTAGGTCATAGAATCATAGAACGGTTTAGGCTGGAAGGGACCTTAAAGACCATCCAGTTCCAACCCCCCTGCCATGGGCAGGGACACCTTGCACTAGACCAGGTTGCTCAAAGCCTCGTCCAGCCTGGTCTTGAAGAAATCCAGGGATGGGGCATCCACAGCTTCTCTGGGCAACCCGTTCCAGTGCCTCACCACCCTCTCTGGGAAAAATTTCTTCCTAATATCTAGTCTAAATCTATCCTCTTTCGAGTTAAAGCCTTTTAAATAGATGGGAATGAAACTAACAGGCTGGTCAGAGTCTGAGAATCGCAGTTAATGGGTTGTACTCTACCTGGAGGACGGTAACAAGTGGAGCACTCCAAGAGTCTATGCTGGGACTGGTGTGTTTTAACATTTTTTGTATCAGAGGAACACAAAGTTCTGCACCTGGGAGGCAAAAGTCCCTTGCAATGGCACAGCCTGGGGACTAGCTCTGCTGGAACAGACGTGGGGGACTAAGGCAGGCAGCAAGCTCAGCACAAGCCAGCAGCATGCCCTGGCAGGAAGGTGTGCCGCCTGGGAAGCACATGGGTGAGTCAAGTGACTATCCCCTTCCACTCAGCATTTCATAGACCCCATCTAGAATACCACAGGCAGCTTTGGGCCCCAGGTAAAAGAAAGACATTGATAAACTGGAGCAAGTTCAGTGGAGAGCCATCAAGATGGGTGGCCCTGGATCACATGCTCTGTGAAAATCTGAAGGAATTGGCTTGTTGAGTCTAGAGAAAAGTCTTCAGTGGGACTTGATAGCAGCTTTCTATTTGCAGGATGGAAGCCTCTGGGGTGGTTATCAAGTAGCAGGAGCCACATTCTTACAGTGGTGCATGGTGTGAGGATGAGTCAATAAGCCCAAGTTGAAACAACAGAGGTTCAGACTGGAAATAAGGGGAAAAAAAAATCACCGTGGGGACAGTCAGCATTGGAACAGGTTGTGCACCTGCATCCCTGAAGGCTTTCAAGACCTGAGTGGATAAGGCCCTGAGCCACCTGGTCTGATCTCCTAGATGACCCTGCTTGGAGCAGAAAGTTGGACTAGAGAGCTCCTGAAGTCCCTTCCAACCTGAATTATCCTGTGATCCTATCCCTGTGCGACTCCAAGAATTGTCTGGCTCCACCTTGTCTATAAATTCTCATTTGATAGATTTAGACAGCAATCAGATCTCCCCTTAGCCTTCTCCTCTTAAAGCTACATAAAGCCATTTCTAGGACCTGGGAATAAAACAGGGACATAAATATACTCATCAGAGGAGGGGAAAAACCTCACCCAAATACAGATATGGAAGGAGTAAGGAACAACCTGAACAAAAGCACTGAGTATAATGCCCTGTAAAAGGCCTAAACAGAGAGAATAGTGAATTAGGACACAGAAATTGGGACTGAGAACAAAGAAACTGCTTCTATTATTCAAGATCCCTGTATTCAGGGAAGGTGGAAGTTGACTACTCTTTGTCAATAATTCAGCTACATCAAAGAACCAACTAAGTATCACCATTTTTTTCCTTTTACCTGGAACAATAAGGATCTGAAGTTTAGCCTAACTGACTGGATCAAAGGAAGTAAAAGGCATTCTGGACTCTTTGACCCTGATAACAGAAATGTTTCCCCCTTCAAAATGTCCCCATATATTCTCCTCACTTTCATATGCAGTTGCCAAAAGCAAATGGTCACTGATCACAAAAGGTACCTGAGGGAAATCAGAAGGTCACAGGCACTATTCATGAAATTCAAGGTTTATACCATAAACGCTCTTGACTGTTTCTTCTAGGAGACAGAATGTTTTAGCTAGTACTTTTCCAAATGAGTCACTAACACCCTTGTCTTAATTCTGCAGCTGCTGCTAATTTGAAGTGCCAGCCTGCTCCCCTCTTTCCCCAGAATGAAATAAAATATCAATGTTGCACTGTGCTGAAAATGGAAAGTTAGATGTAACACTATGCTACAAGGCCTCTGGAAGTCCCATTTACCTTTGATTCTTTCTTTCCTCCCAGGCCTATACCTAACTTAAGCCCTACCAGCAACTTATTTCACACTTTCTTCCACCCTCATTGGTCCTAAGAGTGAAAGAGACTCAAATGGGTTTTTAACACTTAGAGCACCAACATCTACCACAATTTAAAACAGTAAAAGAGAAAATAAAATCATAGAAAAATTATGCTAGCAGTTATCTGCATATATGTGCATTCAACAGATTTTGGTAACCTAAGAGTTCTGATGTACCTTCCTTTGGCTTGGTTTGTTCACCCTTTTGGCCAAGAACATGGAAAGCCTTCTATTTACAGAAGTAAGCACCCCCATTTTCCTGTACAAAAGTGAGACTCAAGAAGGTGTATTTATCTCAGGGACAATTTCACCCACAGCTATGCAGATATCAAAGTGTCTCATTAGTTGCTCCCCTGTAAAAATGTATTACACTTGGGGGTTTTGGGTTAGTTTTCAGCCAGGCTGGTTTCTTGATTCATCTCACTGACTGATACTACGAACACTAGTGCCAGCACAGGGGAAGGGACAGGAATGAGTTGCTGGGGGCAATGGGGAAAGGCAAGACTGCCCTTTCTTGGCCGCTGTGGATAGTTATGTAAAATTAAAGTGATTATGTAGCTATGGCCTGAGGGATAGAAGAGGTCACAGATACAACCACAGCCTATAAACTGCTATAGAAATTGTGTCAGTGTGTGTTGCCAAGAGACGAGCAAGAGAATTCAGTTCTTAACCTGTAGTAAAATCCACAAAGTGAAACCTGTTTGCTCTTCTCCCTACAGAAGAGCAATACACAATGCACAACGCACTCTCAATGCACAAGAGTCACACCAAACACTTTGAGTTGCATTTTGCATCAGTAAGTTCTGTTTATGTACCTGGAATAACTCTGAAGCACTTTTCACAGGCCATGTGTACATTGAGATTTCATAAATTTATCTTAAATACACTTTGAAATGTTTTTATTAAACCAGAGCAATTGAGACCAAACGTATTCTTATGGTCTCAGACCACGCACAAAGCACGGTGGTTAACAGGAGCTACCATGAAACAAGTGAGCCATGGTACCTGATTATATCCATGCCTGAGCTCTTTGTTTTCCTCAATATTGAGATGATATAATTCATCTTAGAACCTTAATGAAATTAGATCTAAATGCAGGTCTCACTATTTTCAGCTGAGGAACACTGTAAAAACGCATGAAGTCAGATAATAACTATCACCTATTAGCCACTGCAAATATGACCCGAATCTGCTGTGTGCCTGTGTTCTGATTGAAATGAACTAAACTCAGACGGAACAGATTTTTATCAGCATGTTTTTCCAACATTTTTCACTTCTTTAACATAGCAGGTGATTTTCCAGTCGAGGTAGTTGTGATCACTACTTTGCACAGGCCACAGAAAGTCTGAACAACCAAAATGAGTATATCGTGTGTAGCACATCTTTGGCTAAACCTAAACATATATCTTCAAAGGACTATTTCTCCAACCAAAAGCCTAATTTCATGAAAAACAATTTACTTTTTAAACCATTGTTATTTGTTCTTGATTATGACTACTTGGAAGACTGAAACATGTCACTGTAACAAACTATATTTCCAGTTTATTACTACACCTTTGTTCAAACTTCTTTACTGCTATCACAATTGAGTGTCCTTCATTAGGAGCACTGGATTAGTAGCATCAATTACCTTTCTGAGTAAGAATGACGGATCTACTATCAACACTGACAGCTCAAACTGCTGCTTGGACTTTAAAGCCGCTTAAAAATTCTCTCTGAGGTGGTGGGTTTTGGTTGTTGTTGTTGTTATGTATACGCTAAACAGATATGTTTTTGAAAGGTGTTGTTTCACAGAAAAACAGATTTAGAAAACAATGCTTTACTACATGGTATTGTTCTCCACTGGAAACATTCAATAATTTTGCCTATCTTTTCTTAGTTCCTTTAGCACCAAGTAGAATTAGAAATTTACTCTCAGGAAATTTCATCCTTGAGACTGAGACCTGAAATTTTATGCTTCTAACTTTTTCTTTTTTTTCCTTCTAAGTAGAAGCAAAGTATTTTGAAGTGCAGTGTTCCCTTTACAAATAAGGGTAAGAACCTAAACAGCATGCTCAACTCTCGTTTAAAAGTAATGAGAAAAAACTACAGTCATTACTAAGAGTAACAGTGGAGTTGTGAAAGCAAACATACTTTAAAGAACTATTTTATTCAAAGAAAATTAACCTCTCTCCCCACAAACTTATTGCACACCTTTCATGACACCCTTGGGATCCTGTGTTGAAGGTGAAGATGGAAAATACACTAGTACAAATCAGACGTATTGTATAATTCTCGTCTCCTACAGCTGTTGCCTGCCTACTGAATATAAACTTCATAGACACAGTTTTGGAACATACCTGGTGCCTGGGGGATTAACCGTCAAACACAAAAGGAAAACAGCACTGAACAGATTTTTCAAGCCTTGTTCAAGTCATATTGCTTTATCACTTTTCTATAAATTCAGTCCCATAAGACTATCACACTCAGAATCCAACTCATACGTCAGCAGCAAAGTTACTACTGAATCAAGGAGGGAGACCAAGACTTTGTTAGCTTTTGTTAAATGAGGCCAATCACGCAGTTTCAAATTAAGCCCCGAGCACAGCGTACTCTAGGGATGAGTTCAGTCTCAGACTTGTAGAAAAAACCTAATAAGAACCTGTCATTTCTACCATTAATGATGTGGGAGAAGTATTTTTTACTTTGCCATCTGCAAATCCAGTCTCCAGTGCATGTATATTTATACCATTCCTCTCTCTGCGGAGGTTGGATTAAGGGAGGAAAGTTGTGGCGTTTTAAAAATTCATTTTGAAAGATTTCCTAGAAAAAAATACAAACCGGGCACATCTTACGGACACCACTGCTGCTTCTCCTGGATTCCAGCCCCCACCACACAATATATGTTGCACTGCCTAACTTTCGCTCCCCCGAAGCGATGATTATGAATATCATGTCATTGCTAATCACCCCCAAATTAAGCATGGTCAGTATAACCCAAGCATGAATTGAGTGTCTGGTAAATAAAATGTTGCTCATCTGAAACGAAAGGCAAAACTCAGGTTGACTTCAATGAAGCCAGTCTTCAAGATGAGGATGCTGTGAAGTGTTTCTACATTTCACGTACCTTTATCAGAGTTACTTAGTCACAATGATGTACATTAACAGACATGACACATTAAGATACGTCCTTCTTGACTCCACCAAACGACGCAGTGCTCCCAGTGTGGAATATCTAGGTTTAAACCTTCCTGAAGTCACTGCTATTGACACTATACCTGGTTATATCCTGCTTCTAATGCGTATTTGCCCATGGGGCTTTAGAAGCATCTAAACCAGAAGGTTCTACATCGGTCTATTCACTTCACACACCGACACTAAACTGTGGATTATCCAGTGTCTCCTAATAAGAGAGCTTCATATCTGCTTTAACACCACCATAAGTTCCCTGTTAACTGATTTCCCACTTAACCTGCCATCAACAGGCTTGGATAAAAATTAAATGTTCCCATTTTAAAGTTTGCTGTCAACAGCCTGAAAGCAAGTGTTTGACAGGGCAGAATCTGCCTGCTCACTGCAAGTTTACATCAATCTACAGTCCTGCCTACAAACCTACACAAACTTCTAGAAATATTAGTTCTTTTCATAGCTGCCAGGACACTAATTTTGCAGCTGCCAAATTATACAGTTAGAAGCCCACTCTAAGGTAATTTAGCAAGTCACAAGATTTCATTTCTTCTGAGTTGTTGTTACCTAATACCATACAAACGAAATAGAATTCAAGTATCAAATAAATACTATGACTACCAAATGCTTGTGCTTTAAATAAGCCATGCTGTCTATAGCAAATGGTGCCATTTTTTACTAACTCTCTCTTACAGAGATCTTTCCTTTACAATACAGAAAACTGCCAGTAAAATTAACCATATTGTCACATTATTGTCCACGGAATAAACAGTAATACAGCCAGTTATCACAATTTATCTGTACATGGTGTGCATCACAGCCCTGAATTCCATGTGATTACTTAGGTAAAGGAAAACAAAACATAGATTCACTTTTATGTCTTACTTGGCCAAAGCAAACAGATTGTGACCTACAGATGTATATATACATTTCTATTTGTTTATGTGTACTCTGTCCTGTTAAATGTTACAATGCTTTGCCCAGCACAGTCAGATTTTAATCCTGGTCAGAAAGGCCCTTAAGCATTAGTTAAACACACAGTCTTAATTAACATTGTCTTCTAAAATGCTGAAATGCAGAATCTCTTCATGACAAATACAAAATGAAGTATGGAAATGAAATACAACTGAGTCAAAATCTGAAAAGCCATGTTGCAGAAATATTGTTAAATATCTCAACAATTAGAAACATCCGTTGAATTTGGAAAATATTTTTGACGCTCCCTGATGTGCCATACAATGCTGCAATATAGGAACTGTCCTAAAACACTGAAGACACAGAAATTTAACAGATATGTCAAACACATCATTTGCCAGAGCAAAAACTGTGGCAGTCCCAAAGATGCAAAAGATTTTACCAGCTTCAGCTTGAAACCATTTCAAACTATTTTCATTGCCATAATGATATTTCACATTAAAAGACTTACACCTTCTTCCAATGTTTATTTTGTTCATTTCGTTTATGTCCATGGTTTCACTAATCTCGTCCGATGCTGAACTCCCTAAGATTAGGGGGAGGGAGGTGCTGAATCACAGCAAATGTTTGTATTTCCTCCCAGAATCTGTGTCTGAACCAGCTTGTATACTTCATGAATAAGATTGTGAAGATCATAACAGACAAATACAAAATCTGTTTTTTAAACCTATAACATATTTTGTAGCAATTAAAATAGTTGATCACATCAACATTTTAACCTAAAGAGCCATTAGGAATGCATATTTTCTAATGAGTATTTTTGAGCTCTCTACAGAAAAATCCATCTTCAAGCCATTTCTGTCATCTCCTTATTATTGATTTGCATTTTGTTAGTCAGCAGATTTTCCATCCATACTTAATTAAGAATAAGATAGGAAGCAAAACTTATGGTTCCAAAATCTTTTCCCTCCCCCACTGTATACATGTACTATTATCATTAGCCAGCAAAGTCCATCCAGTTCTATTATAAATTGTCTTTATTAAACCCCAAAGATTTCTCCAGTATTACTGCAATAATTCATGTACTGGACAATGGGTTATTTTAGGGCCTGAAAAACAGAACAGCTAAAAACTAAGAATTAAAACTATTTTTCTACGTGTTTAGAGGATGCATAGTGAGAAACTTGCTTATATTACTGAATTCGGCATACTTGAGTATTGAAATTTACAGTTACTCCTCTTATCTACACCAAGGAGCAACCTTTTTTCTTTTATTTCTCCTACAGAATTAAGATCTCTGAAAACAGGAAACTTCTCCTGGATCCCAGACACTTGATTTCATGTGTGTAGGTCAAATGGCTGTGTGTTCTCCCTGCTGAAACACAGTAATGTGATTTCAGGCTGTATAATTTTATAGCAAAGACTGCAAAATGCTTGCAAGATGTCGTTGACTGTAATACAAATCAATATTAAATTATCTGTACAGGAAACATTTTCAAAAGATGGTCCATCAAGCTTTGTCATAGGATCACGGATTTCTAGGATCATATTCTAATAACTACAGTAAGCTATTACAGCTTATCTCCCTCTTCAATTATTTACAGGTCAAAAAAGCCAAGAGACATTGCTTTATGTATATTCAACGTTATGTACTTGGTACCTTACTAATGCCACATAAAATCATGGAGGGAAAAGTTTCTGAACAAAGACATTTTTTTTTCATTTGAGAATATTTATAGTCATGCCACTAAGTGATGCAAAGGACTGTCCTCCAGGCACTCTTTCTTAAAGATAATGCATTAAAAAAATATCTACTGAACTGAAGTGATTACTCTGCAGTATAATCATTAAACGGCTACAGACCGTACTATTTAGCCCGGTGTCGAGTGGACATTTAAAAGACCAGTCATGTCCAATCACCTAAAGACCTTCATCACATTTCTCTCTATTTCTGTATATATAAAAGCCCATTTCAAAGCCTCCCCATTGCCGACTTGTAAAACGTCTCATGACTGTCAAACTGAAGTTATTTTTCAGCCAAGCAGTATAAATTACGTTTCACAACATAGTAACACAGGGCACAATAAAAAGAAGAGCCTATCGAGTGTGCAGATGAAGAGAAGGGAATTCTTGTCCTGTCACTGCCACACAGGCAGGACACTTCAATAGCAAAAAAAAAAAAAAAAAAAGCCCACTGCCACACGGCCAGGACACTTCAATAAAAAAAAAAAAAAAAAAAAGCCGCACACCGCACACCACGGTTATAACCTCCACAGAGAGTTCACACATTGGAGCCTCATATGGGTCTGTTTTGATTTGTGAGGAGTGACACTGGTGGTTGGAGAGGCTTATGCTAAATGTTCCAGACAGCTGATGCAACCACCTCTGCATCTGCCAGTTTGCAGCGTGATGCTTCTAGAGCAGTGGGGCTGGCTGCCCTTACAGGCTCGAAGGAGAAAGGGGAGGGAAGAAAAAAGGTGGAGATCCCCCAGCACAAGAACTACTAAAATCTATTTTCCTGCGAACAGCAGCTCCCCGTGCAGAACGCTACCATCCGCGGCTGGACCCCTCATGCGTTTTTAGGGCAGTTTGTAAACTGCGCGGTGGCAGCTCGCGATGTCCAACTCCTCAGACAATGAGTAG
>NW_010246949.1:3929-35324 GCF_000690775.1 Eurypyga helias | reverse complement strand
CACTCAATGACACCATCCATGTCACATCTGAACATCAACGCTGTGGATTCTACTTGTGGTGGAGGTCAGCATATATAAACAGTCTGTTTTGTTAAGTGTTCCTTTTACTTTTCTGGATAGCTGTGTATTTCTTTTTCTCCCTTTCTCATAGATGGCATTCAACATTAGACAACAAATACTGAGTACCACCCTTTCTCATCTCTTATTCTGACCAGTTATAAATATCTTCTGTGGTGAAATATGGTGGATATATCCATCTCTGGCTATGTTTAAAAAGATAAAAAAAAGAAAATTATCTATAAAGAGGTAATAACACTGCCTTACATATGACTTAGAACTTTTACCCTCATAACTAAATGAAGACCATTGAGAAAAGGAAGACCTGATAGGAATTGTTCCATTTATTTGAACTCACTTTCAGCCAGGAACTGTTTACCCATATAGTTGCCATTAAAATATGTTGTGTTTAACTTCAGTGTAAGTGAATTACGCAGACACAATCGTAGTACCAAGAGCACATGGATGCACACTAAAATGGAAATGCCAGAACTCACTAAATGCATGGTAAAATTGACTGAAAACAACTGTTTGCTCCCTGAGTGCAGGAATGTTTGAGGGATTTTCTTATGCTACTACAGAGAATATTAATGACAGTAGTATGAGGAGTAAGTATGTTCCTTTGTATTTTAAGCAACAACAATGCTAGAAATAGACACACAAGGTCCAGTTTTAACATTAAACTTTGACTTTTTTTCATTATTTTCGCTTTTTTATTTTTCCCCTGATAGTTTTCCATGACTCTTCCTTCATCCTCTGATCCTCTTCATGCTTTCACTCTGGCCCTGGCCTTTCTATCGATTTCTTACATTTCTGTGTCTTTGGGTGCTGTTTTTATTCTGGCTCAAAGGACCTTCATTTTGACCTAGAAGTGAGCGAGGAGAATGAGAGGTTTCCTTTCAGTTTTGAAAACTTACTGATAGGAGATCTGAGAACTTCAAACAAGCCTCTTCACCGTTCTTTGCAGGTAGTTTCCTTCTGATCTCTTAGTGCTGATCTCTCTCTCCCTCCCTCTTCTTTCCTCTGTGTATGTCTGTCAAATGGATGAAGAGTCTGTTTTACGCTTTATTTGCCATTACTCCGTTTTCCTAAAAGCTCTTCATTTTTTTTTTTTTGAGTGCATCTTCTTGATGCTGCGTGTGGTTAAACTACAAACAACCAACAGCAAGTACTTTGTGTATGGCAGCGCTTTATTTTGTGTTGCACAGAATTTCCCAAAGGACTGGAGGAAGTAGTAGGAATAAGAATAATTTCTGTATCCTTTTCACTGTGAAATCCCAGTTATTCTTTCCTCCATGTGATATAATGACAGTGCAGAAAAAAGTTGTTACCTTTTTTCTTTTTTTATCCCTCTCTTCTCTATTTTCTCCGTTACTCCAGTCATGTTTGGATTTAGTTCGAGAGAAAGGGGAAGATCGCTATTTCAGAGTAGATGTATGCATGTAAATATATATATGTACATTTCTGTGTGCACAGAAAGCTTTGGAGAATAAGTTTAGTGGACAGAGAGCAGCAATCTGTAAGCTTAAAAAATTTAAATGTAGCCAGGTTATAGTTTCTTAATAGGGATGTTCAGTGTTTTAAGTCTCAAATTGACAACAGACCACCTGTGATTTAGTAAATAAGCCAGTAACTTTTGGGGTTAATGCAATATACCTTTAAGACACAAATACTGTGGAGAAAAAAAAAATAATAAAATCCACACTTTTTTTTCCACACTTGCTGCTGCTTTTTCCCTTCAGAAGTCATTACAGCTAATTACCAACAAGGATTAGCTTTTTTCAGTAGGTTATTCTTACAATGTGTCGTTTTGAGCTGAACTCTGACTTTGAACAAATGCAATCATTTAAAACAGCAGAGATTAATCATCTAATAGTGAAAGAAACTTGATTACACAGAAGTGGCAAAGCATAAAAACCCTTGGATTTGCAGCCCATAAAATATTAATTAAAATAATTAAGAATAGGGAGTAGTGACTGTAAAGAGCTTGTTTCCTATTCCACTTTTACTTTAGAAGTGTCTTGATTTGCTTTGCTTGAAGAGACTCTTGAACTATGTGATTGAGTTTGAGATGATCTGAGTTCTGCTGGTTTTAGCTCCTGTAAGTAATGCCTCGCAAGACATCTGGGCCTTGGCTGTTTTCCCTCATTTTCAGTTGTACAGGGGTTTTAGTGTTGATACTTTGTGGAGGTGAGGGCTGTGACGGGTGAGGAAAAATTTCCTGTGGATCAGGGCCATGAGACGGTTATGTACAATTGGCTTTTAAAAAACCCCATAAACAAATAACACCCCCCTTTCCTGCAGGGGGGGTGGGGGGTGGAAAAAGCCCAAACCAAATCAAAATAAAAAACTCAACCACTAAACCCAAATGCACCACAAAACCCTTTTCACACCTATAGTGTTGGTCTCCCCACTTCATGGAAGAAACGGAAGGTAGATTTCTTACGGAACAGAGAGAGGACCCAGTCGTATGCTCCTGGGGTGAAGAAATACTTCCTCAAAGTGTTTCTTGGCCTGAGAATCAGAATGCGGAATCTAAAGTTTCTCTGTAGAGGATCTGTATTAGTGGATTAGCGGTTGTCTGTAGAGAATCTACAGCCTGAGCATCAGACTGTGGAGAGAAGGGGGAGACCTGTGGATAAAAGAGAGGGAATGGAATCACGACAGTTGATCATAGTCTTTCCAAGCGTTCTCTAGACTGCGCTCTGACCCCGGCAAAGGAGAGAAGCCCAGCCTCAGGCAGCACCCATCAGCTCAGTGGGGCTGGGCAGCTGCACAGCACAGGTCTGCGGAGCGTCGACCTGGCAGGGTCAAAGGAGTAGAAAGGAGGGCTTTGAATTCCGCCGTTACAGGGGTGTTTTCTGAACCAATGCTTTTTCTTCAGGGTATATGAGGATGATTATGGAGAGATTAATACAGATTTCAGCTAAATTCACAGCAACAGTAAATACAATGCTGAACTCTGCTGAAGAAGGAAACATTGTTTCATGCATTATCCTCTAATACCTTAGTGTAAACTGGTATTTTCTTTCCTGGTAATTATATAATTTAGATTTTCTTATTTCAGAGTGCGAAAACAAACTGTACAACACCCCAGAAGTTGTGGAAGAAAAAAGCTGAAGGAAAGGCAAGTAAAAATGTTACAGGTGTAGAATAGAAGGGAATTAAGTGGCAAAATCAGCACATGAGGAAAGAGGGGAAAAGGACATGGTGTGTAGTGTGATAGTTGTGCAAGAGTGATGACTCAGAAGCTTGTAACAGCTTAAAATGCATTCATAGTTTTTAAAAGAGATTTACTCTGAAGTAATTTTTTTTTCTTACAGGGAGGTTTCATGATGATCTCTAAATATGTTTCAACATTGAATCTCTTAGGAGAGTAATAGGAGAAATTTCCTTTATAGATCTGTTTCTCTCCATTGCTTTTTCAAAACTACTTCTGCCTTCAACAGAAATTTTTATGTAACATTTATGTCTACAAATTATGATTAGTACGCTGGATTAGTAAAAAAATATTTATCAGTTTCCTCTTCTTCTGTATTCATCATCAAGTAAATCCTAAAATATCGGAGGGTCTCTCCATTCAACTCCAGTAGCATTAGTTGAGACCCCTCAGGCCAGTTTTTGTCACCTGAAGACATCAAGGCCAGGCTGGATGAGGCTTGGAGCAACCTGGTCTAGTGGAAGGTGTCCCTGCCCATGGCAGGGGGGTTGGAACTGGATGGTCTTTAAGGTCCCTTCCAACCCAAACCGCTCTATGGTTCTGTGATAACAATTAATTCCTGCTATAGCCAAAAAAAACCCCAAAAAACCCACAACTATTTCTTTACCTAATTTTTATGGGTAAATGTATTTCAGATAGTCTCCACTTCTTTGCCCAAATATATTTTCCAACAAATTACAAAAGCAGCTACTTTGCACCACATCTTCTTTTATGATTTCTGCTGATTATGAGTACCTAAATAGATGCACTTAATAAAATCTGCCTTGGCTCTGCATTCTTTTTAATAGACAAAATTTTTCAGTTGAGCTTACCATGCCCAGAATTCTAGACCCCCTCTCTCTTCTTCTAACCTTATTATCAATGTGTAGGAGAAACTAATGGTCCCCCAAATGCATTCAGTCTAGCTACCTTATGAAAAAAATCACTGCAGAGGGTAAGGAGGTTTGTTTGTGATTCTCCCCATAGCTTGGACATTAACATTTTTTCTTATTTATTAGGCAGTTTATATTCTCATTTTCTACCAGTGTATTATTGCTGATGTGGTTATTTTTATAGTGGAGATGAATAGTCTGCTTCTGATGTCACCTGAATAGGGTCAGTGTCAGTTGGCTTGGAATTAGACTGCAATGGAAAGGTCCCTTGATTGTGTGGACTTAACCACATTTTCTTCAGCCAATTGGTGTGCAGCCCTAAAGGGGCTTAGGAATAAATTACTTGTTGGCCTAGATGTGAACCTCTCATGATGTTATTGATTTTGCATGGTATCAACTTCACCACTTCATTACAGAAACCTGTTCTCTTTTCTTTAGATAAAGTGCATTGGAATTTAGCAGAAATTTTAGGAGAAAGTCCATGTGTTTGAGCTGGAAAGTGGGTTTTTTTTACCTTACGATTTTTAAATTGAAACCTTTGACCAAAGTTAGAGAAAGTTTTCTCACCTCCTTTCTGCTTTTTCTCCTGAACAGAGTGACTCTGGCATGAATCAGTGGTCCTTCTCTTGCTGCAGTGACTCAGCCAATGAGTCTCAGCATGTCAGTGGGAACATATTAACCCATCCTTTTAACTCCGTGACCAGTGGGAGTGCTTTCCCAGATCCGTTGGATTGTTTAGCCCAGGGAGTAGTTAGAAATAAAATGGTGGGCTCTGAGGAGAGCTAAAGTCATGATAACCTTCCTCTCAATAAAACACTTCAGCTTATCAGAAGTGAGGGAAAGTACTTTCATTGACTAACCACTTAAGAAGAAAGCCAGGTTGGTTTTTTCATCTTGGAAGATGCTGTAGATAGAATAAGTTGGGATTTGAGTGTATAACTTATGCTTTGGGGACAAAAAGCAGATAATTTACACCTGTAGACTATACTAAACTTGTAATTTCTTATGCAGATTTTCTTCTCCAGTGAGAGTGGTTCTTTACTTAAAGAACAATGAGCAAAAGATAAGTCTGTTTCTCCTTACATGCTTAAACAGCTAAAAGTTGCTGAAATTATAGTTGCTTAACATCTCTTAATGGGATGAATGGTTGGAAAGGACAAAGCTAGTCACTAGAGGAAGGAAAAGCAGTGATGCAGAATCCCTAACACAAGTCCTAACAGACTTTCCTTGGATGTTCACAACCCAAATCTCTGTTTAAATGGTCATTATCTTGGCCTGCAGAAGTCTTCTGGAGCCCTAGCCTGCAGTGAATATACAGTGTGCATGTATCTCAGTAAAGTAACTGAGGGTTATCTATTCTTGGGTCACCCATAGGCCCTTTTCAGCTGTTTTTTTTTAAATTTATACTGATGTCACTCATGCATGCCCTTAGAGTACAGGATTTTTCAATCTTACCAATACTGATTCTCCTCACACATCCTGTGAAATTGATGATTTAAGTAGTGAAATATGTACAAAGTCCCCATAGAAATTCTGATTATTATTAACAAATACCTTAAAATTAGCTCGCTTAAGGTGGTAAAAAAGACAACAAGCGCGAGTATGTTATTGATCACAAAAGGAAAAATAACACATTTGGCATCACAAAAGGAAAAATAACACATTTGGCAATGCTAAACAGGAAGTTGTCACTGATGGTGACATTGGTTAAAAAACCAATTTTGTGTAGTGCAATGTAATCTCCAAATCCCTGCTCTCCTCTGATGAATGGCCGTTCTTCATCCCATGGCTGGTTGAACAATTACTGATCTTTTTAACTTCGTCAGCTCGATGCTTCCGTGCTGTATCTGGGGCCGTAAGACTTTGTAGCAGAACACATTAGCATGCCTTTCTGAACAAAAAAGGTATTACCTGTCTCCCTGAATACAGGGGCCCTAGGTTTTTAAGTGCCATTAACAAAAAACCAACCTCTGACACCAAACGTGGGGACTTCACCCTCCAATGTGCCTCAGTATCAGAATTTTGGCACACCATTTTTCATGTAATGAGAGTTTAAAGTTTCTTTCAGATCTTTAGTGGTTTCAGAAATATTTGGTGTTTAATTTGCCTTCATCTCTCTCCCTCTCTTTCTCTTAATCTTGGACAGTGACATGTAAACAACGGCCAAGGTAGGTGACAGCTGGACATCCTAAAGAATGAAGTTAGCTGCGGCAGTGGTGTTTGTTTTACCCTGGCACTGTGGTGCATGGGTTTTTCTTTGACCTGTTCCACTCTGTGCCCCCATCATCCCCCCTGCACCACTTCTAGGGGAATCTCTGCAGTTCTGCAAATTCCAAGTTTTTACCAATTGCTACAAATAGCTCAAGATTGTGGGTTTAGGAATTCCCTGTTTAAGTGAATGACTGAGATCACTCTGAACATTTGTTAAAGGTTTTGATCTGTTTCCAGCTGAGCTGTCTTTGGCTTGGAGGTGTGGTTGTCTTGCTGACTGGGTCATGCCTATTTTTCCCCTCTGTCCTGACAAGCTGTCAGTCCTGTGTTGATATCTCTATTTAGTCCCTTTATGGTTTCTTTTTTTAGAAGTGAATTCAGCTTCTCCTTTCACTGTTCCATCTCACTTGGAGGCAGCTGATTTTTTGGGGTTGTTTTTTTTTTTTTACTGCAAGGCATAACAATTTGATATGATAGAATATATGCGATGGTGTTTTTTCTGTATCTTAGCCAGCGTGGGTTATGCTAATAACAATGCTTAGCACATTTATACAGCTTGAAATAATTGCACAGAGATTAACTAATTATTCAGCATAGGGAGGTAAATGGAAGAGGAATTATCGTTTGTTTTTTAAGTAGAATGAATGCTGAAGAGACTCACTCAAGGTCTATAATGAGTTGGGTAAAAGTAAGTGGTGAACTTGCAATACTTAATTTTTTTTAGAAATAATCTTATATCTTTCAAGATGTAATGTATTGTAGTAATTTAATATATCAAGAAAGTCTTGGTGAATGTATTTCTAATTATCATACTAGTGTTATTTTACCTGAGCATCTATGAAGCACAAATGTTTTCTATATTCAAATCTGTGGGCACCTAATATAAAAATTACTGGATAGGCCAGATTCACTTTGATATGAATAAAGTTTAGGCTATGCCAGTACAGGTTGATTTTATAAATAATGATATGAATGAAGTTTAGGCTATGCCAGTACAAGTTGATTGTATAAATAATGACTTACGTAAATTATTGATTGGTTCTATTTTCTGCTTTTTCTTTATCTGAAAATTCCAGCCCTGTGCTTCAGTATGGCACAGCCACTACTTCAAAATTCAGAAAAAAATGCACTTCAGAAAATGTAAATACATTTAAATCTAGGATATTGCTGAAAGAAGTCATGAAATGAAGGAAGAGCTATATGAAGGGTCTAAAATAAAACAAATTGTCCTCCAAATCTGTTTCCTGTGCCTGCTGTTTCAGGACAGTAGGAAACATTGAGGAAGATGGGTTAATTTAATATGAACAGACAAGAAAATGCATAAAATTTCATACAGACTTTTGCCTTAAGTATGGTACTCATATTCAGGCCAGTCTTGCATTCTCTAAGGTTATAGAAAATTATTCTACACTGCTGTTTTGCTGCAAAATGATGTTTTGGACATCTTCCTAGCCTTAGTGTTTCGTGAAATGACTACAACAAATTTTATTTATTTTTTTTTAAAATCCATTTGGGATTCTGTCTAGTTACTCAGTTATATGTAATCTATCAGTTTGTATGAGTGAACTTTTTAAGGGTTTATTCTATTCTGTCTTTCAAATTATGATTAAAAATATGTGTAGAACTTGGGCTAGGATAGACTCCTCTAGAACTCTGCTTGAAATGCGTTTCTGTTTGGCATCAAACTGTTGATTACTGTGCTTCTATGAAGTTTTGTGACCATCTTCTGTAGTCTTCATCAAAACCAGCTTTCCTAGTTTACTCATGAGAGTGTGTTGAGGGACAGCATCAAGTGTATTACTTAAGTCAAGACAGATTGTCTCTAATGCCTCCCCCTTATCTGCTAGGCCCATTATCCTGTCTTAGAAGGAAATTGGATCATTTTGATGTGATTTGTTCTTGACAGATCCATGTTGGCTGCATTTTATCACCTTTATTATGTTGTAGGTGCTTTTAAATTGACTCTTAAGTGATTTTTTCTAGTATCTTTCTGAGCATTGAAGTTAGACTGGATGATATATAATTTTCCAGGTCCTTTTCCTCATTTTGAAAATACCCATGAAATTTGCCCTTCACCAGTCCTTTAGAAACTTCTCGTATATCTTCAACAAATTCTTGAAAATAAGCATTAATGACTCACAGATTGCATTTGCTAGTTTCCTGTGTACCCTAGGGTGAACTGCATAAGGTCCTGTCCACTTGGATGCATTTCATTTCTCCAAATATTTTTTCACTGCTTTTTTCTTCTTTTTATTTTCTTTGCCCCGCTCTCCCCCACCCACTGTGGTTTAATCATCATCTATTCTGCTCTAATGTACGGTGTTTTTTTCTTTTTTTT
The DNA here is from genome assembly GCF_000690775.1 of Eurypyga helias. NCBI lineage: Eukaryota > Metazoa > Chordata > Aves > Eurypygiformes > Eurypygidae > Eurypyga > Eurypyga helias. Next base: position 26,626 of record NW_010246949.1, on the reverse strand, counting down.
ATAAACCAATGACTGATATGCTCCTTTAGAGGTTTACATGCATGTATTAAAAACATCCCATTTTACATGTACATCCCATTTTATGCATATTATTAATGTACATCCTATTTAAACCTTCAAGAAGAGCATTATAAAGGACTTGTATGGTTTTCAAATCTCACAGTTACACTCAGGAACAAAGAAATTGCATTACTGGGGAAATTCCAGTTACTGAAATTCTTCTGTGATCTAACAGTAGCTGACAATACATTTTAAACAGGAGTGCAAGTGGAGAGGTGACATACCCTCCTTCCCCAAGGCTTTTTCATGAATAACTGAAAAATAACTTCAATTCTGAGTATGATATTTTATTTTTAAAACAAAATACATACCATTCGCTTTTAAATTTTTTAATTTTTCTCTGTCAATTGTAAAGATAGATTCTCTTTGAACCTTAGTAAGATATTGACCATTTTGATTTAAACTTTAACTGTATCTTTGTGGTGTTGGGTTTTTTTTAATCCAAGTAGTGTTCACAGTGATGTTAAAATTTTAGTAGAGTTGTTACTTTTGAAGAGCAAATAGCAGTGAGTACTTTGTAATGTATTGTTTTGCGGGATTTTTTTCCTTTGTTTTCTGTATGCAGAAGGGATTTATGTCTCTGTGTGGGTCTTCACTTCAGATGTGTTCTCTATTGCTCAATTTAGACAAACCATTTGTTACTATGGATTTCCAAAATTGCTCAATTTTCCAGACTTGCAGAAGAATCTCCCCCTTCAACCCAAGCCAGTTTTTCAATATTTCTCATCCAGTATGCAATGCATCATTTCATTTAATGGTATCAAGGAAAGTGTGCAGTGTTCCTAACAGTCCCAGAGATACTTTATGGAACAATCAAAATCCTCAAGGACAATTGTGTGCAGCCAATACTGACTCAGCAGAGCTCAAGGCATCTTTTAAAAGAATACGTAATCGCTGTCTGTTTTGAGCACATTTGCTTGCACGATGGCTTGGAAAGGCAACATAATTTTGGGAGAACATCTTTGGTTTACGGTGTTGCATCAAGTTTTCCTGACAGATACACAGTCTGGGATGCAGAATTCCCATATGAATTTAAGCCCTGTTCCTTTGAGAACTGATGTAGAAGTAATGCTTGTGTGTGTGTTTATAGGTGAAAGGTTCTTGCTCAGAATTGACTCTGGAGTACTTGTACAGTGTGCTTATTTGAAAAATAAGTTCATTACAATTCCGAAAGGCCTATGAGAAAAGAAACCAATGAAACCATCTCTCATCACTGCGCGTTGTCTTTCAGTGGTAGAAAAGCCAACAGCACAATGTTGCCGAAGCTGTGGACAGTTTAACCGTAGCATTGTTAGGTTTACAGGTAACGTTTTAGAAGGGAAATTCTCCGAGGCCTTTTGAAGGCCTCTTTTGTGATTAGCGACTATTTAGGTGCGTATAATGTATGAACCAACACAGTTCAGTATCTTCAATGCCTGTTCGGTATTTTTCTGGACTACATACCCTTGACTCTGAATCCATACCTTGCAATTTTTACCTTCTGCTTTGTATGCTGCAGACTGATCGGGCAAAGGCCGTTGTTTAGGCCGAACCCTTTGCGCCATGAATCAAAGCTGTTCAGCTGGTGTTTCTATTCAGCCTTTCGATTTCCAGCCTGTTATGACAGCATAGGGCCTTCCTGCGACAACCAAGTTATTCAGCTTTGCAGCACGTCCTGGAGCTTCGTAGGTTTGTTTTTATTAGCACTCAACTAGAAAAAAACGTGTGAAGGTTTTGCTGTGAAAAGGGGGCTGGCTGCAGCGAGCTGTGGGCACTGACTGTGGGTGTGAGAGAGACGGATTTGTCTGCACTCAGAGTGAGCTGGAATAGGATGCTCTGGCTGAGATACAGCAGGGTATTGCATCCCTAGCATTCTAAATCATTCTAAATAAGGAACTTGAACCTGGCTTTCACCCAATCTAGGCTATGTTTATCTTTTATAGTGTCTTTTTTCCATTTTTGCCCACCAATCCATATGTACTATTGGAACAGAAATGTTTTAGCTCCAGTGCAGTTCTACTGTGGCAGAAATGGTTCTGTTTCCTCTTTATTCGTCAGCAGCTCTGAATTCTGTGGGGTATCCTAGCTGTAGGAGCACTGAACGACGACGAGATACTGCAGTCTTTGTTGGGTTGCTACTGCAGTCTGTCTTGCAACCTCGCTGAAAAGTCTAGCAGTCAGTTTTGTCTGTTTAAGTTGGGAGTTGGAGACCTCTAAAGTACTGAGATTCACAGATGTTTAGGGCTGTGTTTGCAAGGAGAGTGACAGTAGGAATATATGAATTCCTGTTGAAAAAATTGTGTTCTAGGATAAAAATTTTTTCACTTAAATGCTGATATTTAAAAAAAAGTATTATTTCATATTCTACTGAAAAGATAAGCAGCACTTACAAATTATAAGTGGTTCAGTTGTCTCAGTGACATATAACTCGGGGAATTTTTTATTTCATATGCAGTGGTTTCCTTCCCTTTTCTTGATGGAAAAGAGGCTGTCCACGGAAAGGACCCCTGGCATACCTTTTGGTATCTGCATACTTCTAAAGATCAGTTCACTTATGTTCTGCATAGTAGGAGTGCAGATCCAACCTACAGCATGGCAGGTGTAAATGTAGTGGGTCTTTCTTCACCCCAAAACACACCACACTCTGTTCCAGTCTGTAAGAAAAATACTGTCCTTGTCACTTACCACTTTATTTGGGAAGGTAGTAAAGTTAGTATGAGTTTAAATGTGTGAATCCAGGAAGCTCAGAGTGTGTATGACATCTTCACTTGATTCTGTAACTCACCGTAAAAGTGACAGATGTGATTCTGTAATAAGTCTCTGGTCCAATATGCTTCTGAAAATTGTACCCTTAGCTCTCAACATGTCAATATTTTGTTGCAACTTGTGTAGCTTATTTTTACTGGAGGTAGACCCCTCCACATTCACCCACTTACTCTGTGAAAATTGAGCAGTAAGTTGTATTTGAATAACCAGTTTCACTCTGTAATGCATTAGAGAATTCAATTGTCCTCACTGTTGCCATTCTGTTTTTTTCCCAGTTGTATTAGGAGTCAAAAGTACTCGTTTGCTTTGTCTTCTGTGTGCAAAATATAAATTGTGTATGAAATCTATCTGAATCAGTCCTGGGTAGTGAGTAGCAGGGGAAATAGAGGGGTAAGAGGGAGTGTTCATGAGCCAGGAAATGCAAGGGCATTGTGCAATCAGGATGTAAAGAATACAACTCTAAGAGTGAGGACAGAAATAGAATTACCTAAAACCTATATGGTTTGATTGGATCTCCTCTGTTTTATTGCTTCTCTTTTTTAATCATTGAACCTTGAAAAAGTTAATTTGCATTATTATTGGTTCATGTTCAACACTGAGATATTTGTCTAACATTGCATACTCAGAAAATCCAATTAGATTAAATTCTTGTTGGCACGGTCTCCATGCCAGTTCTGCTTTCACCTTTAGCTGCTGCAAATAAGCTGAAGTTGCAATAAATATTAATACAGTGAGACCAATGGCATGTACCAGGTGTTTGCACATACACTGGGGCTGTACGCCATGTTTAGGAATGCTTTCCTTGGAAAATGTAGTGGGTGACTAGTTTTGGTGCATGCAGGGAGAGAAAACAGAATTTTACTGTTAAATCCAGCCAATACTGACCCTTTCCCAAGTATTTATTTTTAATTATATTTTCTTTCCTGAAATGGGACACCAGCCTTCACTGAAATATGAGGATTTGTAATATTAGATCAAAAAATATTATTCCTTTGACTTTGTGTTTATGCCACAAGTTTTTCCTTCTGCTAGCATTCAGTTACAGTTCAAAAGAAATGGTAAACTGGTTCTTATTTCACTCTATCTTGTCTCAAGTGTTAACTCAAATGTTTAATTACTTTGTTCAAAAAATGTGGGTATTTTTTTGTTTTGTTTTTGTTTGGTTTTGGGAGGGGGCGTGGGTTGTGTATGGAAGAGAAGGGATAAACCTTGCTTTATGAAAATTTTGTTTTATGCCAAGACAAAAGGAATGTTCACCTTCCTCAACTAATTAGAAGTTCATTCTTGGATATGTAACATGAGTGACTGTTGAGTGTTGGACTCATTCTGCCACACCGATTATGTAGAGAGTTGTTGGATAAGATGTCAGGAGACAGGGCTGCTGTGACTTTTTGTAAAGGTTAACGGAGAGTGAAAAATTGTATAATAAGCTAGCTATTATACAGAATAAATTCCAAGTTGAGATATTGTGACTTTATGGTACATTTTACAAGTATACATATTTTGAGTTGAAATACCTATATTTAACACTTAACAGCTAATATTTTACTAAATACAATTTTTAACTTGTGCCACATAATGGATATTACAGCGAGCAAATAACAGCTGAAAACTTCACTCACAAGGCAAGGTTTCAAGGACATGCAGCTCTGGAAAAGTCCCAATCCTTCCTGAAAATTACAAAATTCTTTTCATCTGGGTGAAAAGCAAAAGGGAACAGCTCCTGGGAATCCATGGCTTTTCTAGCCCACGTCTCCTACATAAGCATCTTGGGAGACACATGTATGTGAAGAACAAGAAGTAAGGGTTATTGCCCAAACTGCATGATAAAACCACTAGTGCAATCACAGTGCTTCAATAGAATATTTCTGAGTGAAGGGGGGCTCATATGCATCAATTTGTGTTTCAAGCAAAACGTCTTTCTCTGTTGTACCCATCACCTCCATCCGCTCTCAGCAAACTCCTTAGGCAAGACATTGTCTGTCTGCCAAGCTACAAACTCACAGAAACAGCTTAAATGTCATTAACCTCTTTCTCTTTAATTGCAACTCTGTATCTCCTAACAACATCAAGCTCTTTAATAAGCAATCTGTATGCTTATCAATATTGTCACATTTTCAGAAGTGACTTAGGAGCCCTAAAGTAGGATGTTTGCAATATTGATTTCAAAGGAAGACAAGTCCCTAAGGTTTTTGAAAGTCTTGCTGTATCTTTAGGTGAAAAAGAACTTGGGAAACATTAATTGAAGTCTATTTTTAAACGTTAATACAGAGTTCCTAAATCACTTAGTACTTTTCTAAAGTACTGTTTTTAATGTTTGAACTATATTCTTTCTTTTTAAATGAAGTGCAAATCTCTGTGAATTAGCTCATTTTGCTGTTTAAATATCTTCTCTTTTTATATAGCAAAGATTTCAATGGAATGGGACTTGAAACAAAAAAAATAATTTCAGTTTTAACTGTTAGGGAAGTCAGCTATTGAGAATAGGAGGCAGTTACAGAAATATTGTTGAAAGAGCACTATAAACTGTGAAGGACTTCACAGGAAGAATAATAGGACAAGTTTGTGTTAGGTAACAGAAGCCCAAAGGCAGAAGCTGCTGTATTATAAAAGACAGTATTTATGGCTCATTAGATAAAGTCACAATTCAACTCAGTGTTCAAACACATGATGCTGATGGGGGAAAAAGGCATGTCATTAATCAGACTGTATAGGAGAAGGCAGACAATTAAAAGAAAACTAGATCTAAAGTCAGCTGTGTAGAAGTTCAGCCGTGGAACACTGGCTGCTTCTTACTCACTTTGGAGAGGAGGGAGGAATGTGGAATCTGCAGGAGGCATGAGTCACTTCACAACAGGTCAACGCAGTATTGGTAAAGAAATGCTGCCACAGAAGGGTTGATCTTGCTGTTGTTTAATAGATTTTTCTGCCTTGGGTCCCACAGGCCATGTTGGGCTAGGTACCTTTTGTTGTTGTGTGTTTGTAAAATACTTACTCAAAGAACATCCCAACTGAAGAGACAAGATGTTGAAGGGACATGAAGGGCCAAGGGGATGCAGCAGGACAGTGGCAAAGTGAGTTGTGAGCTTCAGGCTGTAGATGGATGCTCCTGTCAGTTGTCTCAGCAAGTAGTCTGTGCTGCGTTGTTTATTTTGTGCCCATACTGACAGACACAGGATGCCCAGTACAGGCCTTGCTCAAGGAGCGTTGGCTTGCAATTCAAAATTGGTGGGTCCTTTGAGCTTTGTATCTTTGCCTGGGACATTTAGTGTCTGTTCAGGATAAGTGAAGGAAAATGCATTGTTCGATAGAAGAAATCTGGGAAAAAAATACTTTCTGGCTGCTGTACTTGGTACAAGTATTTATTAACACTACAGCCTTACTCTTTTTCATGACAGTCATGTTTGTGCTTGTTGCTGAGGTTATTTTAGAAATTAATTGGCAGTTAAAATAACCTTGTCCAATGCTCTTTTGCTGCTTCTTTTCCCTTGGTTGCTTTTCTCTTCTCGTTCTCTACACTTCTAATAAATATTTTAAATTCAGTTGTTGCTTTTTACTGCTCTTTGGTCACAGAAGACAGAGAGCTTGGCTCAGTCTGCACTCTGGAAGGTAGATAAGCAGAAAAAATGGGAGCAGAGAATTCCTGGGTCAATGGCCTTGGGAATAATGTCACAAATAAAATGTTGCAAGAACTCTCCTATAACTTCAGTCAAGCTACAGTGGTGAATTTTGATTTCTTTGGCAATGGATAAATTTATATAGAAAAGACCACAAATATCAGAGAAAGGATGGAGGAAGGAATTGTCATGTGCAAAAGAGAACACAATGAGGTTGACTTGTTATTAAACTACTTTTTAAAATTTATTTAATATACTTAAGTCGCTGTTGGTCTTTTGGTGATTGGTACATTGTTAGATAATTAAGAAATGAGTCTCAAAGGTGAATTTGATATTTTAGAAAAGGTCAAAAATATATGCATGGAGGGGCGGGATTTGGGGGATGAGTAAATTTGGTGTTCATTGCTCCACCGTAGGATTCAGAGGCAGGTGGCGTGCAGGGCTGCAATGCTAGGCACAGGGTGCACCACATGGCAACAGAGCTACTGTGCTGCACCGGTGCAGAGCAACACTGGAATACCCTTATTCCATATCTTCCTGAACTTCCTTTTAAACTTCCTAAATAAGTATCACTACATTCTCCAACACGATTACTGTTTTTAGTAATGCAAACACAATTACTTGACTAACCTTATCAAATGCAGTGGCTTTTTCCTCAACCCCTCAGCTCGCATTCCCTTTTACTCAGATGCAGTTTTACCTTAAGAGCATCAGACATTATATCATCACTCTCTAGACTAATGGTAAATCCCTATCTGTATTTGTTATAAAGTTTCTATTACTCACATTTATATTGTTTTACATGGTTTTAGATTAGGGAATGTATTTGCACTTTCAATATTTGCATATATGAAGTGATTTTAAATTGTAATTTCATTTTATAAGTTCATATAGGTCCCATAAAAATGTAATCTTTGTGCCTGCTAACTTTTAGAAATTCATAAAAATACTTGGATACAATTTCTGTAGGACTCAAAGAATAATTACGAGTTATTTGGCAAGCACAGTACCCTGAAAAGAACAATGATACAATATATCATAGAATCAATGAATCACAGAACGGTTTGGGTTGGAAGGGACCTTAAAGATCATCTAGTTCCAACCCCCCTGCCATGGGCAGGGACACCTTCCACTAGACCAGGTTGCTCCAAGCCTCATCCAGCCTGGCCTTGGACACTTCCAGGGATGGGGCATCCACAGCTTCTCTGGGCAACCTGTCCCAGTGCCTCTCCACCCTCTCTGGGAAGAATTTCTTCCTGATATCTAATCTAAACCTCCCCGCAATAAATATTGTCTCCGTATATATTTAATAAGGTTATATTTCTCTGATTATCGTCTCATTTGTTACATCTCTAATGTAAAACGTACACCAAACATTTCTGTCCCAGGCAGAAACTGTGATTGTGTTGGGTTCCTGTGTAAGGGAAGACCAGACCCTCCTGTTAGAAACATTCTGGAATATTTTACTGAGCTTGTTCATGCAATAGTCAAGAAATGGTAATGAGATATATACTTATATATATGCAAATTAATAAAAACCAGAAAGAAAATATAAGTGCTGGTTCAGTGTTTGGGAGGTACGTGGAGTTTCAGGAACTTAGAGTGGCATAGAGAAAGTTTTTTCCAACTCCATTTGTGTCCTGTACACCCCACTGCACTCATTTATGGCTTCAGAGGACCAAGTAATTTTAAAATGGCATTGAGACTCAGGTACTGTTGATGCTCTTGTCATGCGCTGCTCTCGTCCATGGAGGGTTGTAATGTGTTTAATCAGATTGGTTCTGTGGGGCTGGTGGTGGGGAGGTTAGTGGTGATGAATGATCATTCAAGCTCCTTTAAAATGACAAAAATTTAAAAAAAAACCCCACACTTATTTTGTTAGGAGTCCCATTTTGTGAAGAAAGTTATAGGCTGAAAGCCTACGTGATAAAACCATGTGTCAGCTGGGTTGTGCAATCATGTTGCTTGTCTCCATGTAGGTTCCTTTGGTAGGGTTCTGTCCAGAGACGGCAGGTGCAAAGCAGCCGTGTGCTCGGTCATCGGGGCAGACAGCTGAACTGACTCCTAGGTAGAAGCAGCCTTTCTAATAGGTAGACTACAGCTTTCTTTGAATAGATTTTATTAGGTAGACAGCATCCCAAAAGGTGGTGGGAGAGGGATTAACCCACACAAGGTTGACCCAGACAAAGTTAATTTGTCCTCGATCTCTCTCACGTACCTCACTTGGCTGTGACTCGAGACACACACGTCCTGCCCTGGAGAATACATGAACCCTGGAGATGACGCTGTGGCACTTCATCCAGACTGCAGCTCTGAAAGCTTTACCTTCCTGCTTCGCTGACCCTCGGGATGGGAGAGTTGTAGCTTGCTGTTGGGTCACGTGTTTCTGCTTTAGTCACCTTAGCCTACTGAGGCTTATGCTTTTCCTTCCTGTTCTCCCGCTTTTTACTCTTAGGTGGAATATGGTACCCTCTCGCTTGCTCTGTGTCCCTGCAGCCAGGGAGGCCAGAGGGCAGTGTGTGTGGGGGGAGATCCCTCCTGAGCAGATACGTAGTCAAAGTGAGTTTAACTCAACTATTTACATGTTTTTTATTATCCTACCGGTTGCTGTGTCACAATGACCTTGTTCTGCAAACTTAGGGGCTGGTTGGGACTCTCCTGTTGCCTATTCAAACTCTAAACCCTTGCTGCCTGTATCTTTCCTCACTACTCGCACAGCTGTCTGCAGTCAGAGTAACACTTCATCTCTTCTGCTGTGGAGGTGCCATTCAATTCAGGCTTCCAATTTTCCAGGAGTTTCGTGAGTCAGTTCTCATCATACTGTTATGTGAATTGAACAAATAAAGCAAAAAGAGACCCTTAGTGAAGTCAGTGGTCTAGCTGTGGATGTACAATTCTGAGACATCCTTGTGTTATAATGCAGGTCATTTCCAGGGGATCATCAGATGTTTGTCATTTTCAAGCCAAGTGACATGCTGTGTTTCCGGCATGATCTCTTGTGAGTCAGTTGCTAGCACCTCATGGTGACAGGCTGCGTAGACAGAGTTTTCTTTCCTGCTTTGATGAGAAGAAGAATCAAGAAGCTCCATGTGTGTGAGGCAGAAACCCTGATACTGCCTTGAATGGCTGCAGTATGCTGCAAAAAGGAATGTTACGCCGTGAAATAGCGGGGAAATCCTTTGGATAGCATCATCATCAACCATGTGTGATTCAGTTGAGATCACTGCTGTAGTCTAATGGAAGGCTCGGCACGTTACAGTTCTGTGTAAATAAGCTCAATGCTCTGTGACGTGAGCGATCGCTCCGTGTCAGAGCCGTCACTGGGAAATGATTAGGCTGCTTTGCAGTTGTGAACAAAGGCTGGCAATAGCTGTGAGAATGAAGGCAAAGGCTCCGCCTGTGAAAATAAAAAATAGTTTAAGCATGAGAGAAGGAAATACCAAGGTGCAGTAGGAACAGTTTTGCTGCCCGGGAAATATTTCAGAAATAATTGTTGTACTTCAGCATGATTAATGAAACCACAGCATTCTACAGAATAACAAGTGATGCCAGAATAACATGAACTTATTTGACACATCATCACCTGAGACATAAAACATTACTGTGAGTCTAGTTACATTAATTATAGGATTAAATATCCTCTATATAGACACTTTCTAATTAAATCCTTCAACCTAGCTTGAAAGAAATTTTTACGTAAAGAGCATTTCGCAATTTCTCCAAGAAAAAATACTTAATTGCTCTAAGAATAGAAATTTGGCATTTTATTATAATCCATTATCAAAGTTTCTAGCTTTTCTGTTTGTTTGGGCTTTTTTTCTTAAATGCATTTTGGAAAAATTTGAAAAAGAGTTTATGGTTTTGTCCTTTCTGTTTGATAACGTATCAACACTGCAAGAAATAAAGATGAACTTCAGTAAGAATGTAACCAACCCTGCACGGGGTCTGGAATGAAATATTGTGTACTTGTGAATTTGTTAGGGTGAGTTTGTGATCGGTCCCAGCCACAGAGCCAGGGTTCTTCTCCTCCTCTGTGTGTGATGTTCTTCTGGCCCTTGTTTAAACACTCTTGTTAAAACTGATTTTGGTAAATAAATTATTATTTCAGACTTGGAGTTCTTCCTCGCCACCTAAGCAATACAGCCTACTTTTATACAGACTCACTTAACTTTGTTTAAATTTTATTCCAGTTCAGATTTGGAGAACGAGGTTCCTTAATCCAGACCCTCCAAGTCTAACGATGGTGCCTTATTCTACAGAGTCTACCCCTGAGTGTTTAGCTGCATTGCTAATTCATGCTAAAATGGCTTGATATAAAGACTTTAGTCAGACACTGGATAAATTATTTCTGCTTAACTTGCAATTGCTATTCTGCCTTGTTTTCCTCTTCATTTTCATTTTCATCTTTTGCAAATTCTTGGGTTTAATATTAGCAGTGTCACTTGCAACTATAGCAATGGCTTTTCTAGGCAGATATACAAAAGATAGAGACACTGCTGCAAACTGTGTTTTGAGAACAACATTTGTCTTTAGCTTTTTTAATTTTCAATGTATATATGCAGGACAACAGAGTTTTTTATTTCACAGTTTCTTGTCTCTTCTGATAGCTGCAATAATTTGATATATTTGATATAATTAAGGAAGAAAGATTCTACAGGCAGCTTGAAATGATGCTCAACATTTTTAATTGCTGAAAAACAAAAGAATAATGGCATATCCATATATAATGGGAACAGGGATGATTTCTTGTTCCTTCTGTATCTGTACAGGTTCTACGCTCTTTCTGCTTATATTTTGTCATCATTTGATGATGGCTTTTTTCTTTTCTTTCTTTTCCCACGTTTTAAGAGAAGGTTTTCCACACTGTCACTGTGTTTTGCAGCAGAAATGGAGATGGTAACAGGAGACAGGCAGTGCCATATTTTGCATCCTTCTCTCATGTGTTTAAAACCTAGGCATAGCGGCATGATACTTTGCCAGTAGTACAGTCCAAACAAGGTCTAATACAGGCAAATGGTAAATGGGTGCATCACTAGCATGAGGATATGTTTGGCAGTTTAAAAAAAATGGGTGTGTTTTGTTTTAAAACATGTTGTTATGTTTAAAGAGTCTATATAAAGTATTTAGGTATCATACAGCAAGTAAGTTGGTTGTAGTTACTCTTTGGGAAGATAGGAGAAATAGGTGGTTTGGGTTGTTGACAGAGTCCTTTCATATTAAAAGCAGTGAATTACAGTTTAGAGTGTGCTTATGATTTCTTATTACTCTAGAATCTTCAAGAGAAAAAAAATACTTATCTGCAGACATAATTAAATGTATAAATATTGTATACAGCCCAAAATAACACCTCTTGAAATTCTCATGTTTCACTTTTCTTCAAAATGCTCACAAAGAATTGATCTAATGCCCACAGCACCTCCTTCAGTGACCATGGTATCAGTCTCCCTTAGGAGAATACTGCTAGCTTTTTATTGTAATTACCAGTCTCTAGACTTCTACTTTGTGCCCTCTGCTCTTAGAATTTTTGTCTGAAATTAACCGTGGAGAGAGAGTAAGCATATATATCTCTGTGAACACTTACCAGGCCTTCAACGGACAAATCACTTACACTTTTACATCACACCAGCAATGATTTCAGCTAGCTTCCAAACCGGCCATGTTGCATACCATATTAATCTGTGGAATATTGTTTTGAGTGTAGAATTTCTCCAAATGGCAAAAAAGGGCCACTGACTTCTGCATGAGGGACCTCGGATCGTTGGCGTTAACGTCTTGCAGGCATACGAGTACTGCTGATAATGATTTGGTATGATTTGCTTAAGCTACACAACCCAAGTTATTTTACAAGGCTGCTCGAACAAAATTTTTTCACAGGAAGTTTGATTTCTCTTTTTTCTTACTTGATATGGTCAGACATATTGTGAAGTTAAGAGTTTTCTGACAATCTTCATTTTCCAGCCACTAGAAAAACCTTTCTATAGCAAGTTGCAACAGCCTGTTGAGTATAATTTTTTAGTTGATGTTTATTCCTGTGCTCAGAAATGTCTGTTCTTGGTAATAGTGATTTTTTTGGTGTAGGACTCCCATAAATCCTGTCTCATTCTAGTTCTCTCTATTCCATGAAGAAGGCAATGGTAACTGTTATCCAAAATTCTCAAGTACGTATTATCACCTTTCTTTCCTTTTTAATCCAAGCATTAACCTAAAGGCTGCTGAAAATAGTTACTTAACTGGTCAAATAAAGGCCCTGCAGTTATTATGCTCTAATCATCTCTTTCTTAAGCAACAAGACATGAATTATAAAATAATAATTTATAGCTAACATGAGTCCAAAAGCCAAGTGTCATCAACAGTACTGTGGCTGAATTATTACATCGTCCTTCAAACTCTGAAGCCACTTGTGTGCTCATAAGATGATTATTAAAAGGAATGAAAAGCATATTCATCAATGTAATTAGTTTCTTTTTTAAAACTTAATGCACTTTGAAGTATACATTCTACTACATCCGCTTGCATTATGGAAACAAAGTTTATTTTTCTTTCTAAATATTAAATTACACAGCGGTTGAGGAATTTCTACATTTCTGGAAAGCATCAGCTTACATGATTATTTTCTATTTAGACAAGGTTTGTTCAGTTTTTTCTAATAAAAAAATGAGATAGAATAAGATTCAGAATTTGAACAAAGAATGAAAATCTGTGAAAGTATCATCACTTTCCAGTTTTAGTGGTGTCTCATTAGTAGCAATATGTAAATAGGCCCAAGGACAACAAAACGAGGTGCATGGTTATTTCAGACAAATAGTGAAGAAAATCTGTACATGAATAAGCATGGACCTCTGTGTTTACAAATGGTTTTTCAAACTGCTGATTAAAAGAATTTCAGTGGTTCACAGCAGAGCTCTTCAAGAAGTGACCCATTCCTTTGTAGGGCTGATATTATAGAAAATTCTCATTCCCCTCAGTCTGAACTTTATCTCTTTTGCCATTAACTTAGGCAGGACCTATAGATTTTGCTTTGAAATTACTTCTGTTCCATTGCATTGCTTCTCCTGTGAGAGCAAATGCCTTTTTTTATGATGACACTTCAGTCATTTCAAAAAGTTCCTTAAAACCCTGTGTATTTCTTTGATCCCAATATGTTTCCTTCTGTTTCTTTCTTGAATAGGTTAGGGAACACCTCTTCTACTGGCGTGTTTTGCTCTTCATGGCTCTGAAGTGTTCCTTTTATTTCACTGGTCCAGATGCCACTTGCATGCAGCTTTGAGTTGTTGCATCTTCTTTATGCATCCTGAGGAAGATTCTGTTCCCACAAGGGTGAATGAAAATTCAATCATCCTACCTTTGATTTAAGGAGTAGTGTGTGCGTTTGCTTTTGTTGAAGCATTCAAACCACTTTTGAAACCATTCCAAGGTCGCTGAGATTCCTCCTCCTGTTTGAAAAAGGTATTAACAGGTATTAAAAGTGTGTCTGGTGGAGATTTTAAAAATAACTAAAAGGAAGAGTCAAGAAAATGTCAAGAAAAAAATGTCTCCAGCAAATTTATGAGTTTACAGCATTTGATGATGGCCACTGGTTCATGAGATCTTGCACATCGTTTAAAAGAAGAGATGATGGAAGATCTTAACTGAAAAGTTTTCTTCTTGCAGTTGTATCTGAGCAGTAACTGCAGTAATGACAGCGCAAACACATGGGTATACATGACAAGTAGTTTTTCTGCAGTCAGTGAAATTACATAGTTGTGTGTTATGTTTGTAATTAGAAGTGGACATGCGTAGGGGAGGCTCTAGTCTAAGTGATACGGGTATTTAGACTTAGGTGCTATGGTTAATATGCAGCATTTGTAGTCAAATTTTAAGTAATCAGAAGAAAGAAGATCCTGGCCACATTGGTCTCACAGAAACTGTGATTTGACTTTAAAGATTTTAGATGCCAATAATGATGAAATAAGTAGAAAGCGCTCTGCTTCCAGTGTACAAGGAGGAGGGAGAGAAGGAGGGCATTAAGGAATTCTTATTAATCCTTAGAAATTACATATTTAATAAAGTGGTAAGGATCTTTATTCTATTAAGAAACCACCGACAAGAAAGATAAAGAGATGATGAAAGGGAGTGTAGATGAAAGAGGCTGGAACAGGAGTTCTTGAAGTAGGAGATCTCTATTTTGGTCAAGACTACTCATGAAACTAATCTGTGGTGTATGACTTTGATCAAAAGTTTTCCTTTTGTGACAATTTTGCTTCTTATATAAATTTCTTTCTCTTTATAAAAGTGCTGAGAGATAGGTATTACCAATCTAGGTTATTAATTTTAAGTAAAAGTGAGAATAGAACAGGAACAAAGGAAAAAAAATATTTTTTACTGAACTGAAACTGCTTGGAAAAAACACAGAAGTGAACTGGTTGAATATACCAAGGCTCTAAATTTGAAATGTGGTAATTGTGTAATCACAATGCAAGTCTTCTAAATGGAAAATAATCTCCATCATTCATTTAAGCAATATACTGTATAAAGCACCTCTCTTATCTGCTTTTCACAATGAAGTGGTGAAACAGAACTTCCATATAAGAAATATAAATGTGTTAAGAGTTGAAGGTATGTGCATTTCACATTTTTCCATCCTTTTTAATTAGTAGATCTTACCTAAAATAGTCATGGTACATAATCCATAGTTTTCCATAGGATGAAGCCCTGGAGGGAAGAGGGGCCCAAGAAAGCTGGTGAGTATTCAAGGACCTTCTCCTCCAAGCTCCGGAGCGATGCATCCCAATGAAGAGGAAGTTGGGTAAAAGTTTTTTTTTTTCATTGTCCTGTTATTTCCTCTCCAGTGGAGTAAGTATACATTTGTTCATATTTAAAACAAGGATTAATATAATCTATGCCAGAAGGACATTCAGACATTCAACAGATGGACAGCACTGTGTGACAAAAGTAATGAACTGAAAGTAAACCATCTATTAATAACAAAGATAAGCATTCACCCTTCTCTACTTCTGTCCCTTGTTTTTGGCTTTCATGAAATTGTCATGCTTTTTGTTTCTTCTTAGTCAACTAATTATTATTTATCCAAAAAATATAAACTGCTTTTTATTCTGATTACAGTTCTCCACTATGACCTGTAATTACTAGACAGAAATCACTTTACAGGACTACGATGGTTGATGAAGCATTTTTGAAAAGTGACAAGTAGATAAGGCAAAGCCCTGAACATAAGCCTTAAGTGTAATACTCTTCAAGACTTTTATTACTGATGGGGCTTATAAACTACAGTAACTATCACCGTATTTACCACCTTCTTCTACGGATATACAAAATATACTTTCTCTGCTTATGCAATATAACCCCCATCTTTAAAATAATACATAACCCCCATCTTTAAAAAGGGGAAAAAAGAGGACCCGGGAATCTACAGGCCAGTCAATCTCACCTCTGTGCCTGGCAAGGTCATGGAGCAGATCCTCGTGGAAACCATGCTGAGGCACATGGAGAATGAGGAGGGGATTGGTGACAGCCAACATGGCTTCACCAAGGGCAGATCGTGCCTGATGAATATGGTGGCTTCTACGATGGGGTCACGACCTTGAAGGATAAAGGACAGACAACTGATGTCATCTACCTGGACTTGGGCAAAGTGTTTGACACCATCCTGCACGACATCCTTGTCCCTAAATTGGAGAAGCATGGATTTGATGGATGGACCAGTCATTGGATAAGGAACTGGCTGGATGGTCTCACTCAGAGAGTGGTGGTCAACGGCTCCATGTCTGAGTGGAGACCAATAATGAGCAGCGTTCCTCAGGGGTTGGTGTTGGGTCTGGTGCTCTTCAACATCTGTGTCAGTGGCATGGACAGTGGGATTGAGTGCACCCTCAGCAAGTTTGCCGACGACACCAAGCTGTGTGGTGTGATCAACATGCTGGAGGGAAGGGATGCCATCCAGAGGGACCTGGACAGCCTGGAGAGGTGGGCCACTGCCAACCTCATGGAGTTCAACAAGGCCAAGTGCAAGGTCCTGCACCTGGGTTGGGGCAATCCCAAGCACAAGGACAGGCTGGGTGGAGAGTGGATTGAGAGCAGCCCTGAGGAGAAGGCCTTGGGGGTACTGGTTTAAAAAGTACCTCGCTTAAGAGGAAAATGCAGTGTCAGAATGAAGTGGACCTAAGATGAAAGTGCTAGCTGCTGTCAGAAAGATTAGTATTGCTTTATAGTTTTTCTCTTTGTATCCTCTATGGAATTTGCTTTTGGAAATTCATGTCTTAACCACTCAGGTCTTTAGGTACCTACCTCCTTTAAAATAGCACAAAATCTAAGTAAAACGGCATGATATTTCTATTCAAAGGTACAACAGCCATTAAGTTTGAGAGTTATAGAACTGTAGGTTTTAATTTGGGCCCCATCATTTCAGTGTTTAAGGTCCCCCTCAGCACATGCATGTGCCACATTGTAGACCACGTGGAGTTAAAAGGACCTGCATTAGACAAAGTTGTTCAGAGTGCATTGGAATCAAAGACAGCTTGAGCTGAAAAGTTGGGGGGAAAAAAAGAGAAGAAGAAATTGGAACTAAAACATGTGATGTAAAGCAAAATAAAACCCACGAAGAGCAGCACTTGCTATCTAATTAGCCTGTCTTTTTATTCCTTCCTTTATTTTTGGCACTGCTGGTGTCAGTAACTTGATGTACAGCTAAGCATCCAACACTTTATTTTCTGCTTTGTTTTATACATGGCAGTTGGACAGATAGTCCCAAAGGGTTCCTTTTTATTATGGATTATTCCCAGTGAAAGCTCTGGCTGTAAGCACTCTGTGACAGCAAGGTTATTGTAAAATGCCTTTTTTTTTTGCCCTTTGAAGTAGAGCTGTAACACTGAGAATAACTTTTATGAGGCCTTGTGGGAATCTTGTTCTTTATGAATCTCAGTGATTATGTTCAGAGGCTGGAATAAATGTTCCCATGAACTTTTTAAAAATAAAAGAAGGAAGAAAAATGAATGAAAGCGTTTGCAGCTCTAAGGGGCAGGTACTCTATTACATGTAGTTTACTGGATTCCCTGGCCTAGCTCTCACCCTAAACAAAGGTTAGATACACCTAGGGACTGCTCTATAGAGCAGGGATTAACAGATACTTTGCACCAGCAAGGAGTTCTCTAGTAGTATACCTGAAACAATTCAGCCATTTTCTATGTCCTGTTGTGAGTGATGAAGGCAGAACACCAAGAATCTAAAAACGAGGATCTTTTGCAAGGTTTTTAAAAGAGGAAGTTCAGGTGGTTTGGTTTTTTTTTGTTTTTATGTACATAAAAGGAGTGGAATGAGTGAGTGAGTGCCATAATCCTGCCCTAATTGATTTCAGTTTGTGAGGTAATGCTGAATAGCTGAACAACAAACAAAAGCTGGGTAATAGGCCTGCTAATAACTTCAACATAGAACTTTCTTTAGAGTTCTGAGTTAAGTATAACTTTTGTCTTGCCCAGGTCTTTATGCTTATAAAGTCACAGAAGCAGGAATCCTCAGCCACTGTGCTGCTTTTGGGTATGGTATGAAGTAGTTTCAGGAGTGTCTGTGATCCCAAATATGTGGAATGGATGAGGATATCAAAGTCCTCAGTCGGGCCCCTGGCTGCGGTCATGAACTGTATTTATACATGGTCCCTCCATATGTTATTCAACCTTTCCCTCAAATCCATGTAGTTTCTCCCAGCACTGAATACTCTTTCTTGGTGGCGTGCACTGAAATTCTGCTTCCCTCGCCTTACATGCCTGAGCTCCTTAGAAAGCCTTTCTGTAGTAATGGAGAATTTTCTCTGATGGTAGGTGAATCAAACGAGCCTGAATCCAAGTCCTTTCTGCCCTCCCATCACTGTGGTTCACCAAAAGGAGAATCCAAGTAAAATACATTGGAAAAGAAAGTTATTGGTTACAAGAGAGCAAGGCAAGAGGAGCTTTGAGATCAGTGTGACAGAAGGGAGAGATTCAGGGAAGATACAGTGATTTCATTCTCATGCAGCTTCTTAGCCATCCTCCATCGTCATCTGCCTGGATGGAATTTTATCCTCTTAGCCCCTCTCCATGCTATGAGAACATATGAAAGCCCTAAAGAAGTGAAGGACAATACAGGAATGGAAAGAAATCAAACATCTCAAGGCAAGTTTCAATTTTTCCTACCATTCACAAAAACTGATTGAAATACAAAGCCAGCCAAACCAGTATGAGACGCTGAAAAGCACTGCAGAGAAATAAATGCAGATTTTTAGTTACAGAGCTGTTAAGACTTTGTCTCCTGATTATGTAACACATGGAAACAAATACAAGGAAAAAGGTGGGTAAAAACACCACTTATACTGAAAATCTTTTCAGCTTCTTGTCATGCTCACCTTTTTTCTGGCACTGGTGAAGAATAACATCTTTGCAGAGCTGAGGAACATCAGAGTTCAACAGTGAAAGAATATGCTGACGAGTCACACGGTTTCAAGGCTGCAGAGGTAGGATGGTGAAACACCCAGTGGAGCGTATTTTCAGAATCCCCAGTTATACATGGGTTTGCATTTTCATGGGAGATCTTAAAAAGGAAGGCAGGCAGGCAAAGGAGAGAATGGTAACACTCTCCACCAGAAAACTTAAAGAGGGTTCATTTACTTTCTAAGAGAGGGATTTGTACTTCTGCTTTTAAATATGACACAAACAGCAGGTATTGTATCTGCGAAAGGCACGGGCAGCACCTTGGGCTGGGAAAGACCACCAGTCCCTGAGGTGCTGAGTCAGGCATGATGTCTCACAGATTGTTTTTCTCCATGCAGAAATTCTGACTTAGGAATCTTGTCCTGAGAACAGACATTTCTCCCTCCTTTTTACAGGCCAGTTAACAAAGGAGTGAAGAGCTAGAGAGTACAGTTTGTGTTGGATTCATGCTGATGAATGTTGTTGCACTTGCTGCTTCCAGGACTGACGTTCTCTGTTCGCTCACGGATGTGTAGCAGAAAGGCAGTTTTTCTGGCTACAGCCTGTGTTATGTCCCATTGAAGCTGAGGTATTTTAGTGCCACATTGAACATTAAGCATGTGCTTAAAAGTCTGAGGATCAGTGTGTTTCAAGACATCAGTTGTGAGAGAGTGAGGCCCTTAAATCAGACGTAATTTCTTTGTCAGCTTGTTTACTGTATGTAAGACTGAGGATATGGATCTCACTAACTGAAGCATGTACTGCTGAGCAGCTGGCATTTCTGTCACGCATTAGCTGTGTTAGAACAATTCTCCGTGCAAAAGTTGCTGCATCCTGAGCTTTTGGAAGGCAAAATGTGCTTTACAGTGTGTTCATTGACACATATATATCAGAAATTTGGCTATGAAGCTCGGCACAGGAGACACACAGGAATCTAATCCTGTGGATTTCATTATTGCTGTGATAAGGCAGAACTGTTCTGCACATCAGCTGCTAATAAATGCTGCTGCAGGCCTTTAGGTGATGCACCACTCACCACTCTCTGTATCTTCATGTTTGTGAGTTGATGAGACCCTAATTCATTGAGTCCTCAAGAGGGGGAGCCCCTGGTGCAGAAAGCAGCTGGATTCTGCTCCTTGCTTGACAGCACCCTATTTGTTAGTCTCCGTTGTAGGAGGGGGAGAAAAGAAACAGGGAAGGAAGATCGTAAGTTATTCTTATGCTAGAAACAAAGTGTTGGGAGTTCCAAAATATGTGGTATATTTTTGCACTTTTTCCAACAAAAGTGGGAGTTTCAATGATATATTTGCTTTCGGAATAGGACTTGCACTTTGCAAGGATGAATCAGTTGTGTGCATGTGCCTCAATGGCTGGTACATGAGAGAGATTTTAGGTTCACAGCATTTTAAAGGTAGCCTGTGATACTCAAATGTTTCTATGCATTTTTACATAAAATCTTCCAATAATTTTGTTTATTCCTCATCATTTTATTCTCTATTATGCGTGTTTCTATATATATTTTATATAGGTGAATTTTTTAAATGTAAATGTTCTTGATAATTACGTTATAGAGAAGTACCCATATAGAGTTCTACACTCTTATTCACTGTTGCCATATTAATCTCACAGTATGTGATTTGGGGAAATCAAGTGAGAATGGTACTTAATCTGTGAGTGAAAGTTCGTTATTGCTCTCAATTATAACAACATCACCCTATTCTACAATGTATAAAATTTTCCTAAAAACTGCTGGTATTCTCTCTGCTTCTTTCAACCTCCTTGAGGCAAGAAACATTAAAAAAACAACCATCCCAATGTAGGCTGTAGGTTATTGAAACCATATCAAGAGAAGTTTTTGCTATTAATGGGAATGTTGTTGACCTTTGATTTGGAAATCACTTCCCTATGGAGCATTGTGATTTTTATCATACTTTGGGTTTTCATTGAAACACTTCTAACAGCATTAATATTATCAGAAGAGTATAATGTGTGCTTCGTTAGACATTCCATCCAGAGATCATGGCAGTTTGCGCTAAAGATGTTTCTTAATAATCTCTTCATCACAACAAGGATTCTTTTTCATATGCGTTCACTTGTTTAAAATGGTCTTTTTCTACTCAGCTTTTATATACTCTGTGATATAAAATTGTTCCTCATTTTCATTAAGTGCAAACGTAATATTCTCTTTTGGTAAACTATTATTACAATTGATACATTTTTTTCCAATCAGTTGGTGCTTTTGATTTACCAAAGGTTGTGTGCTTAGAATTACTTTACATTTTAATTAGAGCTGCAGCAATCTGTTAGCTAGCACTGCACTCTGATGTACATGAGTCTCTCGGCATGTTTGGAAAAGCTCATGAATCCTCTGCCATTCACCTAATGAGCAGTCGGAAATGTTCCATCGATCGTGTCAAAAAATTTATTTAAGGACCCTCCAGACGTGTTCAAGAAGCTTGAATGAGCAAGGGCTAATACAGAATGAGTGCCATTGGGCTAAATATTTATGGAAAAGTCCTTTGGTGCTGATATAAGGAGAATTAAAGGTCATGCCTGAACGTCTGCTTTTGAGGGTGTGTTTTTGAAATATGGATTGTAAAACATAGCTATTAATAGCTTCAACGTTATCTCTGGAAAGGACAATATGAAGACATATTTGATTATCTCCTTCTCTGCGACAACACAAGGGTGGATAGGACCTTTCCTGTTCTCCACTAGCCACAACACTGGGATTTCAGGAGTACATTAAACAGCCAAACTTCTCTGTGGGGTTCTTTGAACCCCACAACCGTTGCATGAAATAGAATTGTGATAGATGATAGTCTTTTAATGGATCAATTCAGTGGAAATATAGTACCCTCAGCATTTTCACAGTGTCATACAGAAGATTGTGTGAGAGCAATGTTCTTTCTGACAGTTTCTGCTCTAAAGGAACTGAAAGGCAGAGGGTGATGACCTCTTCACATATCAATGGCCTGCTCTTCATCTGGGAATTGACAGAGAGAAAATAAATCCTCTGTATTATTCACAGCATGAGGATTATGGCATAGCATCTTTTGGAGCTTATGGGGGAGTGAATGTCACTGTACGGGATATATCCTCAGGAATATGTGGTAATCTTCTGTTAGTAAAAGCCCTGTAAATCATTTATAACTAAAACTTGTTAACTAGCTAATACCTTGAGTTAAAAAAATTAGGCATCTGTTCTCTAACCATATGTCAGTAGTCTCACTGCTGATAGAGATATTCCAAGTTTGTGAAAAGAAACATATGTATAAATATTTAAAAGGGGAAGAGCATGCACAAGAATATTTACTTCTGATGAGACAGTGAATAAAATATCAGCTCCTTGCAAGCCAAGATACAGTACCCAAAGAGATTCCAGAAAACCCCAAATTATACTAAAGCTACCAAGTTCTAAGATAATTCTGGTTTTTTCTTTATTATTTAAAGTTGAAACTTGGTCTGCAACACAATGAACAGTCATTTAAATATTTTTGATTTAAGAAATGAAAGATTGTTTGGTAAAATACCTCATTTAAGTCTTGCTTTACTAGCTGGCAATATAGACAAAGTTTTAGAGACAAAAAGGACAATAACTTAGGTTTCCTTCTTATCTGCAACATACAGTGCTGTTAAAAATAATTTTTAAACAACCTACCAATGTTATAGCAGGGTCTGAAGCCAAGACATTACACTTAAGGCTGACAGGAGACACTAAATGTTGCATAATCTTTTATATGACATGCATTGCTAGCTTAGCTTCTTTAATTAACACGCATATATTTTCCTTCTGCCTAACCTGCTATTCGCAATAATTTGAAGGGAAAAAAAAAGGGGG
>NW_010246949.1:0-3914 GCF_000690775.1 Eurypyga helias | reverse complement strand
TGTTGGGGTGGGGTGGCAGGAGGAGGAATTGGCTGACTCAGGTTTTCTAGTCAAATCACAAATTAAGTAAAACTGCCTGTTGAGAACTATGGTGCCGAGCTCCCCTGTCCTTACAGAAGTAATGCAGAGACTGGAGTAACAAGGTTAATTTTCAATTTTTTTGGCAAATCCTAGGTAATCTGCCTCAAAATTCTAAGAAGTGACTGAAAAATATGAAATGTGCTTTGGATGGGAAGTTGGCATGACTGGAACAGCTTAGTAGGCATAGAGGTTTTACCTGGGAGAGGAACCCAGAGATTACTATTTAGATGTTGAATACTTGCAGTGTTATCATACACCTGGATTCAAATTAGGTACGTGATTAAATCTCTAATTTTGAAAGTCAGGAAGTTAAAAATCCAAGCTTTTTTTGTGTTTGTGCTGCACAGTAAACATCTCATAGAAGATGTTTCATAGCAAGCTTACACAGGAAAAATTTTCATACCTTAAAAAAGGTTGCAGAGAGGTGGGTGTCGGTCTCTTATCCCAAGGAGCACATGATAGGACAAGAGGAAATGACCTGAAGTTGTGCCAGGGAAGGTTTCAATTGGGTATTAGGAAAGATTTAGTCACTGAAAGGGTTATCAAGCACTGGGACAGCCTTCCCATGGAAGTGGCTGAGTCACCATCCCTGGAGGTATTTCTGAGGACATGGTTCAGTGGTGGACTTGGCAGTGCCGGGTTTACAGTTGGACTTGATGATCTTCAGCATCTTTTCCAACTTAAATGATTCTATGATTGTGATTCATGAGCACAGATGTTTCTCAGATATCTACATTCTATTGGTTCCCAACAGTACACATCTGTGAGCAGTTAAAAATGCCAAAGTGGGTAACTGGTATGTGTAAAGAAGGTTCTTCAGACCTTTGTGCCATTTACGTTCTCTCGTTGGTACAGTGATGCACCTATACTATGAGGTACACGGATCTGTATAAATTATCTATTTGATTTCTAAATGTAAACAATGTAATGACTCATAATGAGATTTGATTCACAGTAAGAAGGGATTTATTTTCTTCACTCTTTCTAAATGCAAAGCACAGCTTTTCTTTTAGATTTAGCTAGCACAGCTTGCTTATATGTTGATAGCATTGTTTCAATTAAGCAGAAGAAATGAATGTTTCATTAAATGTCATCTACATATAAAATTACCTTCCTAAAATCAGTAATGAATAATTGCCTTCCTTTTAATTAAAAATGGGAGAATTTCAGTGGACATTATTTACAGGACAGAATTTGATGAAAGCCTATTGTCATGTAGTGATTACGGCTATCTATCTGTGTCATAGCTACATCCATACAGCGTTAACATACATCATTCCTGTCCTGCTAATCAATTTATCTGTTCTGTAGACTAATAGTACCATGCATGCACAGATATCTAAGCTAGCCAAGGCATTGTCTGCGCATAATTTTTATGCACAGAAAAGGAGACTTCTGCTACCCAGTTTATACATTAAGAGGAATAAAATTCACCACAAATAAATGCATTGGGCATTGATGGAAATTGTGTGTTTTAGATGAAAATTTTTCATGTCACCATCTGTGTCTGCTTTCTGAGGAGAGTGAGAACATTGCTCAAAGGCAGGTTTCTGAACTGCCAAGAACATCATCTGAATATGAAGGATAAACAATATTTATTGGCTGTTACCTGATGGATAGGCTGGTCCATGACCTGCCTGACCTTTTGGAACAGGTGATTAGCACCCCGCCCCAGGGGTATATCGCTAAAATGGTTCTTAAATAGTTGTCGCCATGTATTTAGTGGGTTTGACAAAACAATTAAGGTCGTAGGTCCTCATGTCACTCAAACTGGGTGATAGCTTTTCTGCTCTTAACAAGTCACGGTTTGCCCCTGGCTGCATATTGGAAATTGGACTTCATTTAGCTATGGAAGGGATTTCAATATGTTTGGCTTCTTGGAAATAAGCTTAAATATAAACATATTTTTTCACTTTAAAAGTTACTTGAATGCTGACATTCTTTGCTTTAAAAAGTGTAATGACAACCTCTTGCCTATAATTACAGTTTGTATATAAAATTTCCTCTGTAATACATATAGAAATCTAGACTAGGAAGTCTAGATATTAGCCTCCCACAAATGATATTGATCAATGCTTTATCTTTCAGAGGAGCTTCTATTTTGCTTCATTGCTTTTTCCAGGAAGATGTAAAGATTTCTTTTTTTCTTTGATGTATCACTGTCATTGAGATCAATGTGATGAATTACTTTAATTTCAATAAGTGTATTTATTTGGGCCTGTTGCAGAGCACCAGAGTATGTAACTGCATTATTTTTGAAAACTCTATCTGAACAATTGGATACCTTCTCTGCCTTACCCTATCCTTTAGGAAAATCAGTGTAAGAGTTCTCTTTGACTCTCTCTCTACAATACCCACATATGTATGTATGCAAAATGGTAGAATGGGAATACTGAACTCCAGTAAAGAGTTAGGCATTTCGAGTGTAGTCCTTTACCATTAGGTGTGAAACGGTGCATGCAGAACAGTTGAGTGACAGTCCCATAACCTTCTGGTATCCTTCGGATAGCCTGCTGTGCTCCATTTGTACTGCATAATGTTTCTAAAGTGTTTGCTGATTTTACCGAAGAGTGTTCATCAGCACTCATGTCATGGCGCGGAGCAATCTTTGTCCACTTTTATATTTTACACGGGCAAACAGCATCACCTGCTGACTTTAATGGCCTGACCATCTCCTAAGTTAGGAAAAGCAAATTGAAGTACCTTGCATGGATTAGCTGGTGCAGTTTCACTGCCCATAGCAGGTGCAGAAACCTTATTCACAGAGCTTTGGGAGATCCAGAAGAGGGTTTTAAAGAGATCCAGAAGAGGGTTTTAAAGAAGAGATTTAAAGACAAAGGACTAAGAAAGAGGGAACATAATTTTAACAGTAAAAGCATTTACAGGGTTGCTCTTGAATATTTCAACTACATTGTGGTTTTAAGGAAAATAAAACCTGTGTTCATGTCCCCTCATCCCTCCCATTTCTTTCTCCTCAGTGGTACTAGTTGAGGTATTGTCCTTGCAAAATAATTTCTTTAATAATGTGGGGGTGGGATGGTGGTGTTTGCATGTTAATTTAAAGACCAAAAATTATCAGCAGAGACTGTTCAGGAAGGTTATATAAAACTGAAAACTCTATCGTGTGAGAGTACCTGTGCTGGATCATACCAAAGATCAGTGTCCTGTCTCTGAGAGTTGCCCAAACATGGGCCCTGAAGAGATTAGGGGATGTCAACCACTTCCCAGACAATCTAGAATTTGTAAATTGTTCTGTGGAACCTATGAATGTATAGCTACAAAGAGACAATGGGTAGAGGAGAAAAGGGGAAAATATAAACTTCACTTGAGCTATTCAAAGTGAGTAACTGCAGCAAGGTGGGAGCTTCTTAAAACCAATGTACAGGTCATTTTTAAGAAAGATATTGTAATCTCAGGGGTTTCTGACCACCAAAGTGGCAGTTGGAGAGAGCTAAGAGTAATGGATATGTCTTCATACCAAACTGAGGTCAACTTGGAACCACCACCAAAAAAGCAGATGACCTAAATATAAAAAATCTTGCATGGATAAACATATCATCTGGGGCACAGAGACATATTGTGATATGTCACCAGGAATGTCCTGGCTGCTAATGAAGTACCTGTTTGATACATGGCAAGCAAGAAATGAAGTGCTCTGTGCTGTCACCTGCTCCAGAGATTTGATTTTTTGGACAGTGAATGAGTCAGCCAAAAATAATGAGGCTGCTGGAATTTACAGGCCAGGGGGTTTTTTTGGTCAATAAAGTGAAAACCTCTAGGTTTAGATGCAAAGCTGCTGCTGTTTTCAGTCCAAGATCATAGAATCATAGAAT
>NW_010246948.1:3597-3807 GCF_000690775.1 Eurypyga helias | reverse complement strand
CAGGGGTCCGGAGGAGACCCTTGGCCCGGCACGAGCCCAGATCAGGACTCCCCACGTCACCATGCCCTGCGGGAGGGGCTCTGCCTCAGGCGGGAAGGCAAGGACACGGCGGGAATGCCACTGCGCACGGGGTCCCCTCAACCAACGCTCTGAGGTAATTTTTTTTTTAATCTTCTCCTGTTTTAGTTGCCAGACCCACTGGCCTCTTCT
>NW_010246948.1:0-3304 GCF_000690775.1 Eurypyga helias | reverse complement strand
GGTGAAGCGTCTCCTCAAGCCCTGTCCCACCTGCTGGGCCGCGTGCCGGAGGGAGACCCCCAGAGAGAGCCTGGAAACACCCGCAAAGCCCGCGCTGGTGGGGCTGCAGGGTGTGAATGGCTGACGGCTGTGCTGCCACAGGGCGGTTAGTGGGTTTAAGGTTTGCCTTCTGAAAAGAAACTGCCCCCACCCCCGGTCTACTTCCCCAGGTGTCGCTAGTGCCCTTGATGTTAAAAAAAGTGACCATTTGGCACCCCTGTGAATGATGGTGAAGGGTGTAAAGCCGGAGAACCGGCCTGTGGCACATTATTTAAAACCTGGATCCAGGTGGTAAGCTCTCTGCCTCCAGCTGGGCTCGAGGCAAGGGAGAGGGGGAAAGGGAATTGTGAAAAGGCTTCACTGGTCCGTTCAAGCCTTGCAGGGCAAATGTTTTCCTTTCAAAAGGATTTTGGTGATTTTCAAGTGATCATAGTGCGCAAACTGCTTTGATTTGTCTGTTTCTAAACCTGGTGTATACATCTTTTACAATACCATCCCATATGGTTGCTGGGCAGCTTTCCTCCCAGTGGGTACAGACGTTTGGGGAATCGGAGCTAAGGTGGTGTATGAATAATCTATGGAGCAACTTACCTGTGTGTTATCAGGCTTCCCCATTCCCAGATTCCTCATGGCAATGAGCTGTTGGATATTCAGATTTATAACAGCAGGCTCAAAGAAAACTCCCTGCTGTGTATGCTAAACCACTTCACCATAGAGGCACGGAGCAGTTTTGTTCCCAAATCTCAGCAGCTGAGGCTAACATGCTGCACTACTGACCTACTTCCAGATCAATTACTCTCTGGTACGCAAGGACACTCTGGGAAAGTGAATCAGCTGTTACTCTGGGGATAGGAATACATCAACACTCTGTATCACAAAGTCTGTGGTAGTTTCTAACAAGTTATGCTGTTGTTACCCTGCTGGGGAGAGCCGAGACCCTTGGGTCATTTTGCAACTCGGAATTAAAGCTTAGAACTCCCTGGAAGGTGATTGTTATCTTTCTCTTATCTTTTGGGGGGAAAGAGAGGGAAAGGGGGGTTGAAGCCAGAGGTTAAATGGGGCAGTAGCAGAGCAGGAAATAGATTGCTGGAGTTCTGACTCCTGAAAACTCGGACGGTGGCAGGGAGAGCCATTCCAAAGAGGAAATACATCTTGTGAGCACTGAGTGAGTACGCTGGCCAGCTTCTGCAGCCTGGCAGCAGGCTCTGGTCTCCTCACGTTGTCTGGGCAGACACGTTTTGTTCAGCATAGCAGCCACAAAGCTGTGACTTTGATGCTTTCCCTTGCTCTGTTTGCTGTTCTTGATGGCCCATGCAACAACGTTTTCCCGGATCTCGATGGCAGACAGGGGTCTGGGATGTGTCACTCTACTCTTAATGTCTTTTGACCCACAGAATGCAGCAGGGGACTCTACTTGCTTGCATAACTCAGGGTAACTTTTGTCCTTGGAGCCGGCTGCTTTTTGGATGCAAAAGAGGGCTTAGAGCATGACTAGTAAATTGAAGATTGTCCCAGATGTGTAACTGTAACTGTTTGGGTTAATCATTATTTTAAACCAACTCTGCAGTAATAATGTGTAAGTATGTCTTCTGGCATCCCTCACACTGAGATCTTTGTGTCTGAGCTTGCTATCAGACAAGGTAGTTAATATTTTGTGTAACAGAACGCTCACAACTCGCAGCACAGGCTGTTTCTGAGAAGAAGGGTGGGAGAGCAGGTAAGTGGGCTGTGGCACCAGATGAGATTTTGTGTAACAGAACGCTCACAACGCGCAGCACAGGCTGTTTCTAAGAAGGGTGGGAGAGCAGGTAACTGGGCTGTGGCACCAGATGAAGTAGATGGAACTTAGCTGCTGAAAGACTGCCCTCACTCCTTCCTGTTGTACTGTGATGCAGGCAGGTAGCAGGTTGTGTTTTGTGAAAGACGTCTCTCTTGGCCACTCGGTGGCTTTTCTGAATGTGCTCAGGCTTTTATTTAAAACCTGAACAGTCACCACCCGCGTTGCTCTCAGCCCTTGGGTAATCCTCCGCTCTGCCTGAGCCCTTGTCTGTGTAACACTAATGCTGTGCATAATACTGACGCTGCATAAGCGTGGGTGAAGGGTGCGTCCCTGAAGGCCCCTCAGCATCCCTGTGCTGGGGAGCAGCAGGGGCCAGGCAGTGGGTGCAGAGGACAGCCGGGCTCTTCACATCACTGCTGCCCAGAGGGAGGGAAGGGGAGTGCTGCCAGGGCTGCCATATGCAAAGGGATGTGGTTCAACAGCGGCCACCTGAAACGCAAAGTCCAGGGCCACGGAGGGTGCAGGACGTGGCTAAAAACCAGCCACGAGTTCTGCAACCCCAGCAGCTCCTGCCATCCTGCTGGTTTTGGCCAAGCTACTCTGGGTGTCGCTGGGGTGCTGGCTTCCCAGGCGACTGCAGCGTCGGCAAAAGTAAGCCTTAGCGTCGGAGACCTGCTTGGAAACATTTGACACAATATTTGTATTAAGACCTAAATATGGAACTTACCCTTAGGAAAGCAACTGTTCCTCTTTGGCATGAGCTGTTCAGACCTTATGTGTGTGATTTATTTGTGCAAGAAGCACATGGCAAATGCAGTAGGCACTCCTGTAATATGGGTTGTGTAACTCGGGTCTGATTAAACAGCCAGTGGTGCCTGGTTGCAAATTCATAGGTATGAACTAAAAAGAGGGATTATGTTATGTCAGATTAGTAGTAGGTTCTAACTGTGCCTGGATATTTTTATTTCCTTTGGGGTTGGCTGCTTTGGTTTGTGTTTTTTCAGGAGCAGTATGTAGGCCAAAAAATACCAGGTTACTTTCTGCCACCCAGCAATGACTGAAAACTAGGAAACAGAATGAAAAATTTCAGTGCAAAGCTACAGAATGGTTAAAAACCACATCCTTCAAATTCTTCCCTCCTGCTCTACAGCTAGTGGTGATAAAAACGAGAGCTGATTCATTTCTTGGGTTTTAACCAAGCATTAGCCATAAGACTAAATATTTGGTAGCTGGAAACCCAAAGGAGGAAATATTAATAATGTAGTACTGTATTTATGATTAATGCTATTATGATTTTACTATGTAAACAGAAGATAATGGGATTGGAGTGAAACGTGAAAATTCAGCCTGAATACCAGGAAACGCTTCCTGACACAGTGCCAGGCCATCTAACGCGGGTCTGTCCCAGGGGAAGGGCTGGAAACGAGGAGCTGGCACACGGGGAGTCAGGGGCAGCAGCGCTACGGGGCCCGGGATGCACGGCCT
>NW_010246947.1:836-1326 GCF_000690775.1 Eurypyga helias | reverse complement strand
ATCAGGGATCTTGGTACCCCAGCAGCACGCCCAATATCCCAGCAGGGAGCCCAGTACCCCAGCGGGGATCTCAGTGTCCCACCAGCACTGCCAGGATCCCAGAGGGATCTCAGTATCATGGAAACAATCTCAGTATACCAGCAGCGAGCCCAGTATCTCATCAGGGATCTCAGTATCCCAGGAGGGATCCCATCAGGGACCCCAGTATCCTATCAGGAATCTTGGTACCCCAGCAGCACACCCAGTATCCCAGCAGGGATCCCAGCAGCGACCCCAGAACCCCAGCAGGGATCCCAGCAGCGACCCCAGAATCCCAGCAGGGATCCCAGTACCCTATCAGGGATCCCAGCAGGGATCTCAGAACCCCAGCGGGGATCTCAGTGTCCCACCAGCACTGCCAGGATCCCAGAAGGATCTCAGTATCATGGGAACAATCTCAGTATCCCAGCAGTGATCCCAATATCCCATCAGGGTTCTCGGTATCCCACCA
>NW_010246947.1:0-666 GCF_000690775.1 Eurypyga helias | reverse complement strand
CCCCATCAGCGATCCCAGCAGCGATCCCAGAATCCCAGCAGCGATCCCAGCAGCGACCCCAGAATCCCAGCAGGGATCTTAAGAGTCCCACCACCACTGCCAGGATCCCAGAAGGATCTCAGTATCATGGGAACAATATCAGTATCCCAGCAGCGAGCCCAATATCCCATCAGGGTTCTCGGTATCCCAGCAGGGATCTCGGTATGCCAGCAGGGATCCCAGCACGGGACAGGAACACGTACCTGGATCGCTGCTGCCCAGCAACCTCACCCCCCACGCTGCTCCATCGGCCTCAAAAATTCCCTCTCCCACCTCCCAGCAGCAGCTCCCCTGCCCCGCTCGGGCTGGGCAAAACCCTCTTCCAAACCACAACGGTCCCGACGAGCAACAGCTCCAGGGAAAAGGGGGCACAGGCTGTGCCGAGGGCAGGGAGTGAGCAGGCAGGAGCTCCGCCGGCCGGCCTCAACCTCCTCCTCCACCGGGACGCTCGCAGAATTCCTTGGAGCGAGGAGAAAGGGGAAGACGCGGGCGACTTTCCCCACCGACGTATACGGGAAACATTCCGACTGGCACGCGGAGGCTAATCCAGGGGTATGACTCCGCATTCCCAGCGGCACGGCGGAACTTCAGGAGCGCCCAACCAGCGAATCCGTCTGCATCCCGAGG
>NW_010246946.1:0-242 GCF_000690775.1 Eurypyga helias | reverse complement strand
AGAGTAGCACAGTGAGCTTAGAGCACCATGTTGTAGGTATGAGATGTCTTATTCATACCTTTTCTATTGAGTGTGTTGGTTTCTACAAGCCAACCACTTCTATCCCATAAATATGACGGCATAAGTGAGCTGCACTGGAGCTCTCCCTGCCACACAGCATGGCTGCATGGTGGTGATCTCCCCTTAGCTGGGACCCCTCCCAAGGTTGCTCCTCAAGGCAGAGAGATCTTTTACCAACAGAT
>NW_010246945.1:0-2853 GCF_000690775.1 Eurypyga helias | reverse complement strand
AGGGGAGGATGCAGGGCTTCGTCAGCCCCTCGTCAGAGAGCAGCTGATCCCATCTCCCAATCCCGAGCCGCTGACCTCATTCCCAGGAACGGAGCCAACGCGACTCAACTGCGCACATCTGGCGGATGAAAACAGCACTGCAGGGAACATGGAAATACTAACACACAACACGGGCATCCCAGGAAAAACCCCAGTTTTCAAGGCCGGGCAAGCCCCCAGACCCACATTAAGCCCCAAACCCCCTAGGGAACCCCTGGCCTTAACCTGGGGTTCAGCCACAGGCCCCTCAAAGCTCAGACTGCAAATAAAATCGCTGCCTGCTGCTGACACCCCAGTGCGAACACCGGGGATGTGCGCTGTGGGTGCTACGGACACAGTCCAGCTCCCAGTATTTCGCAGTATCTCCCAGTAAGCCCCGCACACCTGCAGAGAGCCCACCGGTAACATCTCAAGTGCTCCTTGCAGCGGCAGCAGCCCGGGACAGGCAGGAGCTGCAGCCCTGAGCTGGGCGCACCCATCACCCAGAGCACCCCCAAAAGTGAGCACCGGCAGTGCCAGCACTGATGGGGACAGCCGCAGCTGTCCTCCCAAGGAGGCAGCCCTGGGTCACAGCCCGACCGGGCTCCCACCGACTTTTCTTCACGTCCTCTTGGAAACACCACTTCCACCTGACAAAATACCTGCACCAGGACTTCTGCTGCTGCTCAGCCAGCACCGGGGCACCGGCTGGGTGTCCTGGGGACAGCACTGCAACAGCAGGAAAGGTGCTGCTTGCCCTAAAGTGTGAGGACAGGTCACGCCAAGCCATACGAGCAACACCATCGCCTGGTGTGAGATGAAAACATCGACTGTTAAAATACACAGCTGAGCTATGGAAAAGAAACGTACAAACGCCTCCCAGACCAGCCAGCACTGTACCTGCACTTACAGAGAGCATACATGCTATGAGGAGTGACTTCAGTTTCTAGAAACTCCAGGGTACACATGCAAAACCCTCTCCTAGGGTGGGATACAGGGAGTGGATACCCCACGTATTCTGCAGAGATGACACACCCTGGGGATCTAGGGAGAGAGCTCTCCAAAGCAGCTCTGCCTCCTTCACGAGCAAATGAACGTTCAGTTTCCCACCAGCACCACTCTCAGAGCCCTGTCAAAGGACATGGATGCTGTTAGTATGTGCTCCCCCGACACCACGCCAGGAGAAAAGGGGAAGCAAGGGGAAGGTTAAGAGCTAACAGCCACCAGCTCCAAGAGGGAAATCCTGACTTGATATAAGGAGAATATTTTCACAAGGGTGGTTAAACAAGGGAGAAGGGAGCCCAGTTACATCTAGAAAGCTGGGGCAACTTCTGTGCTTGAAGGGATGCACACTTGCCTGCAAAAGACCCTGAGCAAGCTTTAACTTTTGGATTAGATTTACTTGGAGCAACAGGTGGATGGACCAGAGACCTCCAGAGGCCCCTTTGAATCTGAATCGTTCTGCAATGCTGGAAGAACACCCGGTGAGCTCCCACACTTCATTCTCTAGAACCAGAATTTACCAGCTCCCAGGCTTTTGGACAGACTTCTCCACTTTGTCAAAGGATATTTCTGAGCAACAGAGGGAGAAGTTTCAGTCACTGCCACTGCCACTTCAGTCACTGCTCACTGCCACTTCTCAGCCAACATTGGCACAATAGGCATGGATGCTTGAGGAGAGAGAAGCTACAGCTGCAGAACCCTGAAGGCCTCTGCCTCATCCGAGAGAAATGATGGAGCTGGGGACACTGGGCTGGAAAGGGAAGAGGAGATGCTTGTGCCAGGGATCCCTGCAGCATCACACCTGTCAGCAAGAGGAAGCGATGCCTCCCAGCAGCCTGGAAATCTGAGGACAGGCGAACACCACACTGGGAAGCGTTAACGCATTTGTGAGCACTCCAGGACCACGCGAACCAATGACAGATGTTTTGTGATGCAGTCCACAGTGCCGGGCAGCATTTTCGGAAAGCCCCAGAGTTTCATTCTCAAGAGAAACTTCGCTTTAATTCCACAGAAGATGTTCAGGGCCCCAACCCCGAGTTGGGTGTATAAAGTCCCACTGTCTGTGAATGGCACCTTACATTTTCATGCAGTCGGAGCTAAATACTTCCTGGATCTGGCTGTCTGGAGGAAAGGAGTCACTGATTTCCAGCAAAACTATGAATCTTATCAAGAACTGGCTGGCTGGGTGCATCCAAAGAATTACAGCAACATGGTGTCCCTCAAGGGTCCCTACTGAGACTATACTATTTAACATCTTCATCAGTGACATGAAAGAGTGGGAATGAGCACACCTGTAGCTTGGCCTCATCTGCAGGCTTGCTGAGTGACACAGCTGATTCTCTGGAGGGAAGGGATGCCATCCAGAGGGACCTTCACAGGCTGGAGGAGTGACCAGAGCAAAAAACTCATGAAGTTCAATGAGGCCAAGTGCAAGGTCCTGCTCCTGAGCTGGGAAAATTTCCAGCATCAGTACCGGTTGGGGCGTAAATGGGTTGGCAGCTGCTCTAAGGATAAGGACTTGGGGAGACTGAGGAATGAAAAATGGGACATGAGCCAGCAATGTACATTTGCTACCCAGAAAGCCAAGTGTATCCTGGGCTGCATCACCAGCAGCGTGGCCAGCAGACTGAGGGAGGGGATTTCCCCCCCTGCTCTGCTGAGACTTCACCAGCACCAGACGGACATGGACCAGTGAGAGTGGGGCAGAGGAGACCACCAAAATGGCCCAAGAGCTGGGAGAGCTCTGTAATGGTGAGAGGCTGCAAGAGTTGGGGTGCTCAGCCTGGAGAGAGAGGATTGCAGCCTTCCAGTATCACAGAATCATAGAATGGT
>NW_010246944.1:49760-62657 GCF_000690775.1 Eurypyga helias | reverse complement strand
GAAGGGGCACTGGGGGCTCCCTCGGGACGGGGAGCCCCGGTGACACCTAGGGCGGGAGAAGGAACTGCCCATAAGGTGCTCCCGGCCGTCATCAGGACTTGAACGTGTACCCTTAATTTCCAAGTGGTAGAATAAACGTTAAATGATAGAAGTTGACAAGGAATACCCAAAACAGAGGATAGTGCGTTGCTGAAAGGGAATGCCCTCGCTGAAGTTCAGAAGCATGAACATGCTATTTCCAGCCTGAAA
Source organism: Eurypyga helias (assembly GCF_000690775.1). Taxonomy (NCBI): domain Eukaryota; kingdom Metazoa; phylum Chordata; class Aves; order Eurypygiformes; family Eurypygidae; genus Eurypyga; species Eurypyga helias. The sequence goes on along the minus strand of NW_010246944.1, from coordinate 62,408 downwards.
TACTTGTAATTTCATTAGATGTTCCCGATGAAATCCAGGAGGCGAGGGGGGAAGGAGGGGAGGAAGGAACAAACAATAAGTAATCAAGTGCTGGAAGCTCTTTAGCTGAATTTCTTTCCTGAAGTGTCCCCCTTGGACTGGATATCTGAAGAGCCAATTCTGCGTTTCTATTGGCCCTCTGGGGAGATGTTTAAGGGGAAAAAAAAAAAAAGTTTGCAAAGGTTTCTACAAACCTTTCCTTCCTTCCTTCCGCCAACATTGTTAGGGTCAGACCTTTGCACAGACAGAAACAAAAGACAGTCACAATTCAGGGAAAGGATCTGCCAGGAGCAGGCAGAGCGAGGGCAGGCACACGCAGCATCTGGGTCCTGGGGCAGGGTCTAAGGACATCAGGCAACGTGCATGGCCAGTGATGTTGATGGCTTTCAAGACATAACTTCATTTTCTAGTTAAAAAAAATAAATATTTTGACATAGGATTTCAAAGTAGAATATTTTGTGATCTGAGTGGGCAAGTCAAAAAAAGATTGGCAGCGTGATGTGCCATTTTTCCCTTGCAGTGAGTGTGTGTGGTTCTGTAGGATCCAGAGCATCTCAGCAGAGCTTCTGTGCTCCCTCTGCTCAGTGATGATTTTGGTTTTGCAGGCAGGTACACAGAGATACAAGCACTATGCTACTACACTTTACTGAACTCCTTTTCCGTGTACATTGCAATTTCCATTTTTATGGACATGTGACCTCTGTGAAAAGTGATGACTAGAGCTGGTTAGGAATTTTCTGAGGAAATGTGAGCGTGGTTTTTTCCTGGAAAATGCTGACCCATCAAAACTTTTCACAAAAATAATTCCTTTTAAACATAAACTTTTTTTGGCTTTGTTCCCCCAAATCAAATGAAAGAGAAATTTGCAGCAAGAGATATTCACAATACCTTATGCTACCTGCTGTTGAAAAACCCTCATCTGTGACAGAAACTCATCAACTGATGGGCTAGTTTGAAAAAAAAGCTTGGTCATGCTTACTTTCTTGATAGTCAGGACTCTTTCTTAAGCGACAGAAAGTTCTTGTTGTTCCTGACTGTAGGCTCTTGCGCTAGTTTGTAGTTTACTAAGCTTGATGAATATTTAATCTATCTGATATTCCAACAGGAGAGAATGAGAGCCTCAGTGCTGCAAATATCTGAAGGCTGACGATTAGGGTTGTGCCCTAAGCAAAGGGCTTTCCAGTTTAAGAGTGGATGGTTCATCTTGATGTGGAGGACAATTAGATTTCCAAAACTTTAGAATTTTTCACAGAGTAGAACTTGTTTTTGGGCCAACTTTCATAGTGACAGTTTCTTGGCAACCCTCCCTTTCTTAACTTTCCTCCCCCACCCGTCTTAATATTAATCAATCCTATTGTTTGCCTTATGGGCAAGAAGGAGGACTCTTGCCATACGCTACCATTCTGCTTACCCTGCTTTTTAACAATATATGATCTTCGACAATAGTGTCTGGATTTTTAGAATGTAGTCAAGGGGAAGTTGTGCCATTCCATTCTGAAAATATATTGATTGATTTCTAAACATACATGGTATCTTTGTGCTGGATGTTGAATTCTTTTTACTGGGATATTTTAAGAAATATTAATATTTGCCTTCATATTTATTATTTTTATATAGGAAAAACAAGCTAAGTGATGAAAACAGAATTTAAAAATAGGAAAAAAAGAAGTCTTGCTAATGCATGTCTGTACTTTCTCTATTACTCTTCTGTCAAAGCTGATTTGAAATGTACCTAATGATGAGTGTTATTTCTTCATGAATGGATCTTTTAGGTTTGGAATCCCATTTCCTAAATTCTGTGAGAAGACAAAGTCCTGTGTTACCGAGTTGGCTGACTAATACATGTTGGGTGATATTAATGGGTAAAGAAAAAGGAGAGTGAAGAAAGCACCGAGAAATTTTCATGTCAGCAAGCTGTCCACACTATTAGTTTCCAAGTTTCTTTTTAATATATAAAAGATAAGGCAGTGATCAGTGAAAGATAAATGTGCAAGGTTCCTATAGACTACTTGCCTAGTTATTACCAATACCCATAAGTCTGTCACTTGCACAAAGAAATTAATCTGTAGCTAATAACTTTATGAGGGAGTTTTCTTCCTTGTTCTTATTATTCAGGATTCTTAGAAAGTATCTACTTAACAATTTTAATCTAGGGAAAGTAAAAATTACTTTTTATTGAAAGCAAAAGTAGATTGGTATACTCCAAAAAAGCGAATGTTAAAGATTTATTTCAGTTAAAGTTATATTTTTCTGTGAAAAGACTGTCAGCCAAGTGTGTTTATTCAAATTTCTCAGTACTTTCTGCAGTTTGGATGATCTGAAGCAGTTGCTAATGAAGATGTGGGAGTTGCTCTTAGCGCCTATAAATAAGTGTTGCTTAGAAAAAAATAAAATACCATAGCCATAATCGATGCATGATTGTTGTGTATTCCTGTGGTCTGCATAGCTAAGTATATTTTAAAAATTTAACGTGATTTATACTTCCCCATCCCAGCTGCAGATAATCATTAGACTATATACTGTCAACAAAGCGAAAAGATACTCTGCCAGTTGGAAGACTGTATTCCTTCTGTTTAATGGAATCCTTTTGGTGCTCGGTGCCAGGGGCTGCTTGTTTTGCTCTCAAATGTAACACAGCACTTACTCTGCTTAACAGATTTTCTGTTTCTATTAATGCCATTTTCATAAGCAACGTAACAGGAGAATATAGAGTTGAAAAACATGAGATTAAAATGTTGCATAAAACTCTGGAAAATAGTGCATTGAAGTCAAGGAAAGGAAAGCCTCTTATTGGAGGAGCTCATCTGTCATTATTGTAATATTTCAGCTGAGGCCAGAGTTGGAAGGGAAACGCGCAGTCTCCCTTGGAGACCATAGTATCTCCCCTTTGGATCCTTATGCTTAACATTAGTTTGCCACTTAAGCATTTTGAGCTTTCCCAAAGAGACTTGAAAGCAGGATAACTGGGCCTCTTGATGGGTAAAAGCGTCATGTGGAGAGGAGAGGGTTGCCCTGAACATTTTGCAATTACTTGTACTGGATGAGTGGTGGAATTTCACTTTCTCCCCGTCAGCACTGAGGTGGGAAGCTGAAGGTCGGAGGCTCCAAGGCAGCAGGGAGGTGAGAAAGGATTGATCATGGAGCTGAGAAAGGGTTGATCTCCGTGCTTGTTTCAGAAGCGTGAACAGTAAGTAGGAGAATTGGCATGATGTCAGCGAAGTTTGTACCTTGCAGTGGAGGAGTGTCGCAACTACAAAGCACTGGGAAGGGGTGAGGACATCCTTGCCGTTACCCCATCTTTTTTCTGTAGGTTTTTTGGCAGTGCTCTTAGAGGGTAGTAGAGCTATTCCCAAATGTGGTTAGTACCTACATGTAAAGCAGTTCTGTGGTGAAGCAAAGCTGGGAACTTGCTCCAGATTAGTCAGATGTGTTGGCAAAATCTAGCTGCAGGAGTTTTCAATGGCTTGTGGGCCCCCACCCATGTGCTGATGAGCCCGGCCATGCCTGGCAGTCCTCAGTGCTGCTGGCCCAGCTGGGGACTGGCTGCTCCCTCCATCCCCCCTCAGCTCCAGCTCTTCCTACAACTCCTGGCCTTGGCCAGCAGCACTATTTTTATGTATACAACATGCAGCAAGGCTCTCATCACTCCTCACAGTGGCTGTTTTTCTACCCTCAGCAGTCTGTCACTCTTTGTTTTGCCCAAATCCCTGCCCTGACTGCTCGTGGTTTTCTCTTTACCCTCCGCTCCATGTCTGGACGTCCTCAGTGGTGTCTGAGACCCCGTTGCAAAAGCACACAACATGCTGTGTGCCAAATGCTTGTAAAGATTCTGTAACGCAATATGAAATGGTGGGGATTTAATTCTTATGCAGAATGCATAAGAAGACAAATCTTACAAGGGAAAATCCTCTCAGTAATTTAGCCAGAGGTTAGATACAGCAAGTCAGAGTATGAACTGCAGAACATTTGTTTCTGCCAATGAGTCCCAGCATCCTGCTGTGCAGATAACCTTTTCTTGGAAGAAAAAGAGCTGTCCTTTCGCATCTACCATCCAATTTTAGAATAGACTATCGGTTGTTACCATTATCCTTAGCTTCTTCAGCCTTTACACTAACTATAGGAGAGGGTTACAAAGGCAGGACATGGCATAAACATGAAGTTGGGTTCCAAGTAACATGGCAATCTTTGCAGCTGCTAATAAGGTGTATGTCTGCATGGGAATGTGTATGAGTGGTAATATGCAATGTAAAGCCAAAGAGAAATAGAAATATCTTTTTGCATTTCCTGAATCTGCTCTACTAGACTGAAAGCCTGTGTAAAAAGAAGGAAAAAAAAATCTCTGTATTATATAAATTTCAAACTTCTTTCTAAAAATTGTGGGTTTTTTTTTTGATGATGGCTCTTTTGCAAAGAAAATAAATTTCAGAAGTTCAAATGATCACATCATCCTCCAAATACCTTTTTGAGAAACTGTTTAATTGTGACAAGCTAGAGATGCCTCCTTCGACAGCTGGTTTTATTTTGGTGGCTTTCCATCTATACAGCTGCCTGCAGTTCTTATGGGTATGGTTGGTAAACTTCTTTCACGCCAAATTATTGTCTTACATAAATAACTGCATTAAACTTAATCTGGCATCTAAGTCTATTTAATCTACAAAGTTCCTTTCTTGAGCACATTTCAGAATTGTTTCAGTTTCTCATTATGTTGGTCTGTCTTTCTTCTTATTTTCTTTTTCTAAATGAGAAGTCATTTGGAAAAGGTGTTCACTTTTTTGCATTCTAGCCAGGAATCTGCTCATTTCTGGTACTGAAACAGGCATAAGGAGAAGTCAGTGTAAATGTAAGTAAGTTAAAAGTAAGTTAAAAGTGAATTAAAAATACTGACCATTAATTCTTTCCATCAAAATGACTGTCAGGATTTGCTTTGAGAGAGAATACTGCCTCGAATGTATTTGTTTAAAAAGTGCTTCCTGGATATTCTCCTAGATAACAATATTTTGATGAATCTATTGATGATTTTGATATTAACATTCACCTTTAACATCCTTTATTACTGTGACCATACTGTTAACTTAAGCATATGGTGTCTGAAACCATTTAGTAACGTCTACTTTCACCATCTGGTCAAGTTGTTTTCCATAATGAAGCCAGTATATTTACGCTGTCATACTGAGGCCTGCACCAATAGGCAATTTACGCTTGATGTTTTATATCCTTTGAAAAGCATTGTGCTGGAAATACATCATGGGATTTAATTAAAAGTATCCCTTGAACCATGTTTTATAGACAAGTTAAACACCTCACTGCATTTGCATACTGTTCTTCAACCCAAGTATGCTGAGAACTTTTGCTTTATTTCAAACCATACTCATTGATTTTTCTTCCTACACAACCTTTGCCAAGTGCAATTTTACGCATATAATTAAGCATACATTATTTTTTATTTTCATATTAAATTGTCACTATTTATACTGAGATAAGATTCAGCTTTGATATCTCTATGGAAAATGTTTTCTGACACTCTGATAATCCATGGTTTTGAAGATTTTTGCTTTGTACATCTTATTGAGATCTAACATTTGCTTTTTTAAAATTTTTTGTTTGTTTGTTTTCATTCAGATACATACTTATGTATATATTTGCTTGGGTGTTACCATGCAAATTTTGTTGAGTGTGGTGTTCCTTGATAAAATATTTGCTACATTTATTGTGTTGAACTTTGCTTTCCTGCATTTACTTCAGATGTGTTTAGGGTTGAGTTCTTTTTCTTTTCTTTTTTTTTTTTTTTGAAGGTCTTTCCTATGATGGTGGATTTCTGATTTTCTTTTTTCCTGTGAGTTTTTAAGTCATGTGAAATTCAGCTCTCTCTCTCTCTTTTTTTTTTTTTCCCCCTCGCTCATTGGGGAAATCAAATTTACTTTGGGTTGCAGTGATGATTGTTTGCAAAATTAAGTTAATAGCTAATCTCATTTTGACATTCTGACCTGGTTATCAGTTATAACACAAATAATTCAATCTCTAATTAGTCCATCTGTTAACCGCTCAAGGTTAAGTGACTTCATTTCATTAAAGACATGATGCAAAACACTAAACAGAGATCTAAAAGGCCAATTGATACTAAAAACAGGGGCTATGTCTTTTCTATATGTCTGAAATAATTGTATCATTTTGTATGACTATTTTTCTTTGCTGGAATATATTTTGTATCTTCAGCTTCTCCCTGCTTCCTACACAGTGTGTGGACAATTTCCCTCTTTCAATTTTTCTCCCCAGTGCCATCTTATTTTACATTTCATTGCACTGTTTGGAAGGACTCAGGTTGATTCCTGCAGTTCTCTGACAGTATCTTCCAGCCTATGGAATTTAGGTATCTTATTTTTTTTTTTCCCCAAAGATTTAGTTTATCTCTGACATCTAACAAACATAATGAACAGCGGTGTTGTTACGTGACTGTCAGAATCATAGAATCATAGGTTGGTTTGGGTTGGAAGGGACCTTAAAGATCATCTAGTTTCAATCCCCCTGCCATGGGCAGGGACACCTGCCTCTAGACCGGGTTGCCTGTATTGGTTTCAAAATTGAAAATTTTAAAAGGTCTTTTTTCCACCCATGGTATCAAGTCTTATAACTAACTTACATACCTCAGTAACTATGATAATAGAGAGAAAAATTTTCCTTACTCCAGACAGTTGAAAATTTAGCACAACAAAGCCAACAAAGCAAATTACTACTGAGTAAAATGCTGAAGTTCTGCAAGTGTTAAAAATAACTTAATAGGAAATAAAACTCCATACCAAACCATCAAGATTTTGTTAAGAATCTTGATTTAAACATAAATTTTTAATTTAAATGTATCTCTTCTCATTTGGAAAATTTGATGTTGAGTTTTGATGTGTTTTTCTGTATAATATAGTGAGATGTAAAATTAGAAAGAAACAAAAGAAACGAGGCTTCTCACATCATCGCAAGACTTCACAAGATGTTTCTTTAAGAAAGCACAAACTATTGCATAGACTAAAGAAAAACTTGGACCTTGGTTTATGACCTTTGAAACAAGGGGTTGGCAACGCAGGAGGACTGCAAGGATGTTGTGAGATTATGCAGGGAGAAGATTAGAAGGGCCAGACCCCAGCTAGAACTTAGTCTGGCTACTACCATAAAAGACAACAAAAAAGACAGAACAAGGGGTAATGGGTTTAAATTGAAAGAGGGTAGATTTAGATTAGATATCAGGAAAATGTTCTTTGGGAAGAAGGTGGTGAGGCACTGGCACAGGTTGCTCAGAGAAGCTGTGGATGCCCCATCCCTGAAAGTGTTCAAGGCCAGGCTGGATGAGGCTTTGAGCAACCTGGTCTAGTGCAAGGTGTCCCTGCCCACTGCAGGGTGTATGGAAGTAGATGATGTTTAAGGTCCCTTCCAACCCAAACCATTCTATGATTCTATGATTCTTGTAGGCCCCCTTCAAGTATTGGAAGGCTGCTATAAGGTCTCCTAGGAGCCTTCTTTTCTCCATGCTGAGAAAAGCATTTTCTTTTATATCCTGGCTAACCGGGAAGTCCCAGTTGACTGGAGGTTAGCGAAAGTGACACTTGTCTGCAAGAAGGGCTGGAAGGAGGGTCCAGGGAACTACAGGCCTGTCAATCTGACCTCAGTGACAGGGAAGTTTATGGAGTAGATTGTCTTGAATTGTCTAGATTGTCTCACATCATGTGACATGTACAGGACAACCAGGTGATCAGTCCCAATCAACATAGGTTTATGAAAGGCAGGTCCTGCCTGACAAACCTGATCTTCTATGACAAGGTGACCTGATAGGTGAATGAGGGAAAGGCTGTGGATATTGTCTATGTAGACTTTAGTAAAGCCTATGACATCATTTCCCACAGCATTCTCCTGGAGAAACTGGCTGCTCATGGCTTAGACAGGCACACTTTGCTGGGTGAAAAACTGTCTGGGTAGTTGGGCCCAAAGAGTTGTGGTGAATGGAGTTCATAGAATCATAGAATGGTTTGGGTTGGAAAGGACCTTAAAGATCATCTAGTTCCAGCCCCCTTGCCATGGGAAGGGACACCTTCCACTAGACCAGGTTGCTCAAAGCCTCATCCAGTCTGGCCTTGAAATCCAGTTGGTGGCCAGTCACAAGTGATGTTCCCCAGGGCTCAGTACCGGGGCCAGCTCTGTTTAATATCTTCATCAATGATTTAGACAAAGGGATTGAGTGCACCCTCAATAAGTGTGCAGACAATACCAAGTTGGGCAGGAGTGTTGTTCTGCTTGAAAGTAGGAAGGCTCCATAGAGGGATCTGGAACACCTGGGTCAATGGGCAGATGCCAACTCTATGAGGTTCAACAAGGCCAAATGCTGAGTCCTACACTTGGGTGACAACAACCCCATGTAATGCTACAGACTTGGGGATGAGTGGCTGGAAAGCTGGCCAGAGGAAAAGGATCTGGGGGTGTTGGTTGAAAGCCAGCTGAATATGAGCCTGCAGTGTGCACAGGTGTCCTAGAAAGCCAATGGCATCCTGGTCTGCATCAAGAACAGCATGGCCAGCAGGACCAGGGCAGGGATTGTCCCCCTGGTGAGGGAGAAACCTGGTGAGGGAGAAACTGGTGAGGCCGCACCTCAAATCCTGTGTTCAGTTTTGGGCCCTTCACTACAAGAAAGACATTGAGGGGCTGCAGCATGTCCAGAGAAGGGCAACAGAGCTGGGGAAATGTCTGGAGTATGATCCTGTGAGGAGCGGCTGAGGGAACTGGGGTTGTTTAGCCTGGAAAAGAGGACACTCAGAAGAGACCTTATAGGTCTTTATAATCACTTGAAAGGAGACTGCAGAGAGGTGGGTTTTGGTCTTTTCTCCCAAGTGACAAGTGATAGGATGTAAGGAAGTGGCCTCAAGTTGCACCAGAGGAGGTTTAGATTGGATATTAGGAAAAAATTCCCATCGAAAGGGCTGTCAGGCCTGGGAACAGGCTGCCCAGGCAGGTGGTTGAGTCACTGCGCATGGAGGTATGTAAAAGACATGTAGATATGATGTTTAGAGACATGGTTTAGTGGTGGAGTTTGCAGTGCTAGGTTTATAGTTGGACTTGATGATCTTTTCTAACCAAAATGATTTGATGATTATAAATAGCTTGAAACTAGATTTGTACTTAATTTTAAATCTTTTCCCCCAGATGCCCTATAGTTTGAACAATCTCAGTTAATGTTTCATATCTGAGAAGAATATGCAGAAAACTCACATGAAAAAGGTAGTAAGGGAACCCAAAGTTCAGTTTTTGTAGCTCCCAGGTAAATGTCTTTCACTGTGAGGAACCCTTTTTCCTAAGTAAATATTTAAAGCATTTTATGAAAATGGAAGTTCTCCAGCAGGGAGACTGTGGAAATCCCAGATGAGATAATGGAGTTCTTGCCCAATGCTGCATCTTACTAGAACAAATATAGCAGTTCCTATTTCCTTGGGCACAGGCTGAGCTCTTCATTTTTCTGTTCAACCAAGGTTACTATCATATTTTTGAGGACTTTTGTAAGTCAACCAAGAAAATAGTTTTAGTTAATTGTTGTTTCTGTTGAACAAAAAAAATGTTGATTCATATTTGACTGGATTCTTTTGTGTTTGAATCAGCTCCCGTTATTTTCAGATTGAAGTGGAATGTCAGACTTCCTTAGTAATATGATATTCAACTACAAGAAATATCAGAGTACATGGCCCACATAAACATAAGTCATGAATAATCAAGGTTTAGGAAATTGAAATGAATGACAATCACAAGTTATGTACATCAGTTTTAGCATATTACATGATAAAGTTTAATGTAGAACATTTCTAGGACACTTCTATTTCTGGTTTTAATAATAAATACACCTAATTTGAAGTAAAAATGCTCAATTATTTTTATTTATTTTGCTGTTAGGTTTATACAAGTAATGCTTTGCATTATTCTGATGCTTCTAACAGTCACACCACAGATGCATTTGGCCCTCTGCCTTTTGGATTATAAGCAAGTCATAGAATGTTGTTGTTTGAAAGCTAAAGTAAATCAGACTGTTATGAATTGCTAAATGCAAGATCAAACCCATAATCCTCTTTGGACAACTGCTAGGAAAAGAAGAAAAAAACCACTCAACTGTGAACTGTGTTTTTCAGGCAGAACAGAATTTCTTGATTTTTTTAAGCATAGTCTTGCATGCTAGCTGGTGAGTTTAAGAAGCTGTAATCATCAGGAATTAAGATAATGACACTTATCAGTAGATGGGAAATGTTAACATCAGAAACTGAAAGAAAATACTTTTGATATTTCTGTACAGATTCTTACCTCCATTTGACATGAAAGTCTTGGCTGAGACAACGTAAAACTAACAAATATGTCTTGTGGGATAATAGATTGAGAAATTTACCACAAAAGCTTTCTAGAAGACTTGCTGTCTTAGAGAGCACATGGAAGCCTTTGTGCAACACTTTGGCGATATCACAGGTACAGCAAAAAATAAAGCAGCTTCAGTTTAGAGACTAGAGCTTCCAGTAATGGGGTGCTGATACTTAAGGCAACTGTGTCCTCACACCATTTTCCAGAACATTCATGTTGGGTGCATGTGCACAAATCCAAGGCTGAAAATGCTTAAGAAAACTGATATGAGTCTCTAACACAGCACCAAAGCTATTAATATTTGTTCTTTTCATCAAAAGCTTCTTCATATAAAAATAACTTGGATTTGGAGGTAAATAAATTCTTTTTTCTGAATATGTTCATAGTTGGACATAAGCTTGTGAGATATTAGATGCAGGGGAATAGCATATTTCACCTTCAGCAGTTCAGAAAGAAGGAGATTAGGATGGGGTGAAGATTATTGATGGGGTGAAGACATTGTAGGAGAAAGAGTCTACTCCTTCGATTTTTCTTTTTTTCAAAAGGCTGAAGCTTGGTGAAAGCTAATTTAAATGTCTGGTGTATTTTTAGGTGTGTTAGGGATAACTCACCACTGAGAGGTGTGATGTAGCTGAATCCAGTGAAAATGTGAGCTCACTTAATGATCAGGATGGAAGTTCTGCAAAGAGAACACCCTTTAGCTCTCCTTGGCCTTCCAATATGTGGAACTGTCAGTAACTCCTTCAGAGCCTCAGCTATTGCAATTTAGAGAGTTATTCTGAGCTTCTGCACAGAGTGCACCAAGCAGAAATTTACTGACCTAAGTGCATTCTGCACTTGCATGAGGAATTATCTGTTCAGGATAACAGAGCCCTAGGCTGAGTTTTCATATAATTTAAAGTCTCTGGCAAAATTCAATAAACCGATCCTGAGCATTCATGTTCTCTCATTGCAGATTTTGTAGAGAAAAGTTAAAGGACAGCTGTGGAAACAGTTATTTGGAAAGAAGTTATGAAAAATACTATTACCTAATTTGTAAATTAAGGAAGGATTAATTTTCCTAACCTTACCTGGGTTATCCATCTAATCCAAAAAGATCATCTGGGAACATTAAGTGAAATAGGAGAAATAGATCCAAAGGGCAACTTGTTCTCTCTGTTACTCATCCATCAGAATAGGGAGAATCACTCTCCAGAGGTACTCATCTGCGTTCGCTGACAATGGAGCAGCCTACACTGGCAGACTGGTTTCTACGGAAAAAATAAATACACATACATATTGGGAAAATTGGGGGATTTTCTTGCAAAAATCAAACCCTTTTCCTTTTGCACCTCAGCCAAATATCTCTACCCAATCTTTCCTGCTCCATTTTATACTCTTTCCTCTGGGCCTTTCAATAGAGACATGGAAACCAGATCCGTGCATTCCTTTTAGCAGAAATCTTTGCATCATTGCAGACTATTTCCATGCTATGGCCTCTGCCTCCCCTCGTCTTTTCTCTAGGCTAACAACTCTAACTCAGTCACACTTAAACTGGACACAACACTCACTCTGAGTCTTCACTGGAGCAGAGGGAGAACAAATGATTATTCTGTGTCGCTTCAGGCTCCACTCCTTTTCATGATTTGCGGTAACAAGTTTATCATTTTTCTTCTGATTGTAACTACACTCTGCCCATTCAGAAGACCTTTGTTCATCTTTTTCACTTGAGTTTTTAATGGAAATATTTATAAGATCTCATATTATTATAAGCAGATATATTTGGGGAGTTCTGAAAAAAATTTACAAAAGCTGAAAAACTTACCTCTTACCCTTTTCTAACATTATGCAAGTATTTATGTTAAATTAATTGTGCTATAATTTCTACGATTCCTGTTTTTAGGAATGGAGATCACCATCTAAAATAATGGTGATAAAACAATTCTTCTCAAATATCTGCTTGTACCTTGTTTTTGTGAATTTTTCTATGCTTTAGGTAACAATGTGCCTATAATTCCTAATAAATGTTATTTATGCCTAATGCCATATTTAATTTCAGCACTCTCTCTTACAACATCTTTCCTCTTGCCCACCCCCCCCGCCCCCCCCTTTTTTTCTACTTTGCTTTTTTTCTTAGAGGGTAAAGGAAAAAGGAGAAATCCTCTTCATGACTTCAAAAAAACAGGAGAGTTGATGCTTATTAAAGTAAACAAAACACTGGAAGTAAAAACCAAGCTGTTAAATACCACTGAGCAATGTGCC